>NC_142000.1:14423544-14588544 GCF_049901715.1 Pseudonaja textilis
AGTCTCCATTTCTCCCCCTTCACCACAAGCATCCCATCCAGCATGCACAGCTTTCAAAGTTCATAACATTAACTTATTTTGACTGGGAGATGGATGGTGCAAATAATCTTGAGATTATCTCTTCAAGACTGATCGGGAAAGGCAGTTGTATTATCTCAGACATTCCCAGTTCATGTCCTGGAAACCTGGATAATCTGGAGAAATTTACCCCCAAGGAACCCCTTTTCAAAACTTGTCTAGCTTCAACAGGCAACTAGTTCAATGCTGATTCATTGAAATCAATAGGATTTACTCCTCAGTGGTGAGGTTTTGGTCAGAGAGACAATGGTACAGTCAACAAGTGTAAGCTTCTCTCTGCCCCCTGAGCAAAGAGCAACAGCAAGTGCAATTTGTACAAGCAACAACAACAACAACAGCAAGCAAGGCCTGCAAGAGAAGGAAAGAATCTATCTGACCAATTTTGTCCATTTTTCTCAGAGAAAATATGACCTCTTCGTTTGTTGAAAGGTCCGGGTTTTAGCAGTGGCTCTTCAGTTTAGTTCGTGGCAATTTACAGAGTCAAAGAACAAACACATTTTCCGGTCCACTGGAGCCGTTTTCACATGTTCACTGATTCAAACATTCTTTTACTCACATAACAAACAGCTGCATACCACATTAGCGCAGCCAGTGACAGTCACACATCTCTGCAATAACCGTTTGATTGCAAACTTGACCCTTTCTTCTTCTCAGCCTGAACTAGACATTTTTTTCTTCAAAAAAGAAAAAAAAAGTAGCCACTCTATTCCCAATCCTCCCTTGTGAAGAATTACATCAGATAACAAAGCGTTCTCTGCCACTTATTGTAAGCTTTCTTCTAGAGACCTGTTCTAAAAGGCACCGTGTATAAAAGGTTTTATTTTTAATATGATGAATTCAGAAAGTACTATCATGTTAAGAGCACCAATTTACAAAAAAGAATCCCTCGGTTAAGATCTGAAAAAGAAGAGTTTCTCAGGCCCTCTGACCCAGTTTGCAACAACAACCATACAAAAACAGAATCAAGTGATTCAAATTAAGCTCTGAAACCTGTTGTGGGCTTAGAGACATTCGCTAAATACTATTTTTGTAGTAATGTTTTAATGTCTGTCCCAATGGCTATTTCTCTTTAACTGTGAGAATAAAGACTTCTTTTGTGTTCTGCTGATTTATCTTCCGCAGGTAGCAATCATTTTGCAACAATTTAAAACTGTTTCTTTAGAATTTTGTAGCAGACCAAGAAATATTAGGTAGTCAGCCAGGTTAAATTTAAAAGCACATTATTGAGCGCAGCAAAAAGGTTGGTATAAAATCTCTGGTATTCTGCTTCTAAGACATGACTTATCGTACATATACTCCATTTCTATTCGGAGGCTATAAGGAAAACAATTAGAAATTATTCATCCAATTGACATGAGTGGAAACTAAATTCAGTATATAAGTTTACAAATATGGGATAAATGTTGCTAAATTTTCTGGTCTTCCATCTTTACAAATGGTAAATTTCATAAATTGATTAAGGTCCAGAAATGCAGCTGGTATTTTTTTTTTTAATAAAGGGAACTTAAAGGGCAAAATATTCTCTAATCTGCCCAAGACAAAAGAAGATTAAAGGTGCATGAATTGTTTTCATGTATGGTTAGGAACTTTGCAACATAGAATCATTCCTAATCATTGATGGACACTGGACCACAGGCTCAGAAAGTTGCGGACTTGACCAGTTTTGAAAAAGGCAAAGGAAGTGGAAACGTTCAGTCAGGAAAATTCCTACCGTTGTTTTCTTCTCTCTGTATCTAAAGACTGTGTTTGGCTTGTGTAGCAAGCAAGTAATTTCATAGATGGACAGACCATTAATTTGGCCAGGAGACTCCTGTGGCCCAGGTATCTATGGTTTTACCCAGCAGTAGACAACATCTAAAGGCAGCTGCTGTGGCACCTCTCATCACTGGCAAAGAATGATGGAAATTGGAGGTTGAAAACATCTGTCAAGCACAGCTGCCCATCCCTGAGCTATTGTAATGGCGTGAGAGAATGACCTTGGGAGACAGGAGGAAGAATCCAACCTAGACACTGCTCTGATAAATTACAGTTGAGTCCAAAAGAGGGAAGGTTGGAGAAACCTTACAATGGAGGTAGTGCTAGTACTCATGGCTGGTGCTTCTTATCTGGACTATCTCAAAAGCCTGATAGTTACAGGGAGGGAAACAATATATTTGATTGTTATTTTTGATGCTCAAAACTGAATATTGTTCTGGTCCAGATTAAACCAGAAAGGAACAGAAGAAGCATGAGTTTCCATCCCCCAAAATGAGTTTCCTCCCCCAAAGGCCATTTTGGGGGTTTACCCACCAAGCCTTAATCAAATTAAGACAGATTTCAAGGATCTCTTTGAACAGAGACAAGGAAAGAGCCCAGTGAGATGCTGAGAGGGCATTTGTATTTTCTTCATAAGAAGAAAAGAAAGTCAAATAAAAATAGCCAAAGGCTCTGTTTGTTTGTTTTTCTTACTTTTTCTAAAGTAGTGTTTCTCAACCTTGGCAACTTAAACAGCTCCATTGCTCCTACACTGGGTTGTTTTTGTTTTTGTTTTTGTTTTAGAAGAGATCAGGTGACCACTTCTCTGGGATGTTATAGGATCTCCTGCCTGAGCAGAGGGTTGGACTAGAACAGGGCTGTCAAACTCCTGGCCAATGGGTTGGATCACATGCTCACGCCGCACCCAGTTAGCAAGGAAAAACCCGATAATCATGCGTGATGCCATCGGGACAATGTGAGTTTGACACCCCTGGACTAGAAGATCTATAAAGTCCCTTCCAACTCTGTTATTCTGTTAAAATCTGGACTGCAACTCCCAGAATTCCCCATTCATATAAAATCATATATATATATATATATATATATATATATATATATATATATATATATATATATATATATATATATATATATATATATATATATATATATGTATGTATATATAAAATCATACATTGTAATGTCCTACCTGTCAATGAATACTTCAGCTTTAACCATAACAACACAAGAGCACACAATAGATACAAACTCAAGGTTCACCGCACCAAACTTGATTGCAGGAAATACGACTTCAGCAACAGAACGGTCAATGTCTGGAATACTCCACCCGACTCTGTGGTTTCTCCCCCAAACCCCCAAAACTTTAACCTTAGACTGTCTCCTATTGACCTCACCCCTTTCCTAAGAGGTCTGTAGGGGGCGTGCATAAGCGCACCAACGTGCCTACCATCCCTGTCCTATTGTTTCTTTTTATTTTTCTTATATGTACCCATTTCATGTATTCATAACTATGTATATACTTATACCTATTATCTTGTAAGCGATTGACAAATCAAATCAAATAAAAAATAAATAAATAAATTCAGAATGGGAGTTGCAGTCCACACATTTAAAGTTGCTCAGGTGGAGAAACACTGTTCTAAAGCATATCCTGATCAAAAGAAGAGCAAAGAAGAGCAACTAAAAGGATTAAAGGCCTGGAAACTAAAACAAATGAAGAATTGTTGCAGGATTTGGGTTTGGCTAGCCTAGAGGAAAGAAAGACCAGGGGGAGACATGATAGCTGTCAGGGTTCCAGCAATTGCCTTAATTAAATCATGAGCCTCGAGCCAAGCTTCAAAAGAATCCAAAAGATTTATTGGGAGCAACATGTTGACATTGACCAATATGAATTCCCCCGCTTCCTGCTTATGGCAACTTGGAAACAGGCATAGAAATGCTTTACGAGTTGACACTAGCAGTATCTCAGTATTTGAGAGGCTGCTACGAAGAGGAGGGGGCCAACATATTTTCCAAAGCACCAGAAGACAAGACAAGAAACAATGGAAAGAAACTAATCAAGGAAGAAAGGAAGCAACCTGGAATTAAGGAGAAACTTCCTAACCATGAGTGCAGTTAACCAGTGGAACAGATTGCCTTCAGATTTTGTGGGTACTCCATCACTGGATGTTCTTAAGAAGAGACTTACAGTCACTTGTCTGAAATGGTATAGGATCTCCTGCTTGAGTCAGGGGCTGGACTAGAAGACCTCAAAGGTCCCTTCCAGCTCTATTCTGATTCTAATTCTTTGGGCAACTTCTGGGACACCAATGATGGGACAGCAAAATCATGCTTCTGCATCCACTCGGCTCCTACGTTCAAAACATGGGCAAACACTCCTTGGATGGCAGAGCAATCTTTTCCTACTGGATTTTGAATCCCCTTAGAGCAATCTAGACAACATACTAAAAAGCAGAGACATCCCCCTGCCAACAAAAGTTGTATAGTCAAGTCTATGGTTTCCCCAGTTGCAATGTATGGCTGTGAAAGTTGGACCGTAAGGAAGGCTGAGTGCCAAAGAATGGAGGACTTTGAACTCTGGTGCTGGAGAAGACTCCAGAGAGCCCCTTGGACTGCAAGGAGATCAAACCGGTCAGTGCTAGAGGAGATCAACCCTGACTGCTCTTGAGAAGGCCAGATCCTGAAGATGAAACTCAAAGACTTTGGCCACCTCATGAGAAAGGAAGGACTCCCTGGAGAAGAGCCTAATGCTGGGAACGATTGAGGGCAAAAGAAGAAGGGGACAACAGAGAATGAGGTGGCTGGATGGAGTCACTGAAGCAGTCGGCGTGAGCTTAAATGGACTCTGGGGGGTGGTAGAGGACAGGAAGGCCTGAAGGAACGTTGTCCATGGGGTCGCGATGGGTCAAACATGACTTCGCAACTAACAACAACAACAACAAAGCAATCCAAGCGACTAGATAGTATAAAACCCAGTCCTCTCATTCCTGAATAGGATTTCTGCATGTCTCTGATGACAAATATATTGTACAGGAGGCCAGGATGCTGAGACCTGTCGGAGGGTTTCCTGGGTATTTAAACAACCGTGTTAATCACCATAGGAATTTGTGGAATGCAGAGGGCAGATTTAAGAAGTGGGAGAGGGGGCTTACAGATTTATTATAAGCCACCTCCCCAAACTAACTCTTTTATATAAATCTGGTCTAAGAAATGGAGGATACTGGAGCACGACAAGAGGGGCAAAAATAAACTGGCATCTACTTAATAACTGTAACGGTGGATTGCCTTCAATGCTAAAATATTTATTGAAAGCCAGGGTGGGGGTAAGTACCAAAAAAAAAAAGAACAGCCTGCTATCAGATCTTTAACAGTGGGCAATATAATGCCTAAAGGCCTCTCGAACTGTCTTTCATTTTCTAGACTTAATGGCTGATTGAAGAAATCAATGTTGCCATTAGTAACAGAGTATTTGTTATGGCATGATTTCCTCCGTTGTTAGGTCTGCAGAATGATTACAATATTAGCAAGGTGCTTTTGTTATAAAAAGGGCTGGAGATATAACTTTCAATTTACTATCCATTAGTTCAAGAGCCCACAAATGAGAGATGAGGCCAGAAATCTTACCTTTCTCTTTTAAAAAATATAAATATATACAAACAAACATATATATAAATAAAGCTAAATACCATACATATAAATACCCGCGAAAACATAAGAAAAAGCACACACACATTTGCCAATAAGGCTCAATGTTGTTGAAGGCTTAAATGAAATATTACTTTGCTTTGCTCTTTCATGCACAGCGGGTTCACGCTAAAACCAATGGGATATTTTTAAAACATGATTTTATAAGGTTTTAAATGATTGCAGGAAACAAAAAACGTCAATGGGAAGTCACTTTCTTTCTAATGAATCCTTCCTATGATTCCCAGTCTTTGCATATTCAGAATTGGGGGCTCACCGCCTTAAATATACCCCACGTTTGTCCATACAAATGAACTGTATCTCACGATGTAAGGATTTATCAAAAGAGAAACAAGAGTGATGATGTGGCTGGTGAGGCTAGAGGAGGAGACATTATTCTGTGCAGACAGACCAGATGGATAGGTTTGCATTTGTCCAAATTAGTACCATAAGATAAATGCAATATAATACAGAAAATCCTCAGCTTAGGGCCATAAATGAATCAAGAATCACAGTCTTAGGTTGTCCTAGTCATTAAGTGGGTCACGACATTGCTCCGCATGATTTTATAACCTTTCGGCAGCAGCAGGTAAGCAAATCATGAGGTTGTTAAGTGAACACGGGGATTGTTAAACAAATCAGTTGTCTGCGATGGGTGCAGTTTGGGAGCCCTTCAAAGAGGGAAGACAGAACATGGAAAGCGGACGTACCTGAGGAAGAAGGTGAAGATGGATGGGGACTGTCTTCCTGAGCACTTCCGGTCTGTGAGAGGCCTCCTCCCATCCCACTTTCCTCAGTGATGTTGGAGGAGCCGGGAGTGGTCGATCGGCTGACGGACTGGGATTCCTGATCGCTTCCAGACCCACGCCGTTCATCGATGCTCCCCTGGAGGATCTCATCTTCCACCTTCCTGTCCCTCTTGTGGACCCTGGAATGAACCACCACTTGGTGGTAGGTTCTGAAAACTCGCCCACAGTCGGGACACTCTGTGGGCTTCTCCTTGGCACCGCCATGACTCTGCATGTTGTAGTCGAGCCCCGGATTCATACCGTGAGGCAGGAAATCTCTGCCCCCTTCCAAACGGTCCAGTTTGTTTGACAAGTCTCTCTGACTGCCCATTTTAGTGCTGTGAACCAAATCAGCAGGCATTTTCTGCTTGGAACCATCTGCTCCTACTAACACATACTCCCGCTTCTCCTTATCAAACAGAACTCCAGCATTTGCCAAAGGGTCTTCGTGGCTCCGCTGAATCTGGTGCTCTTTTGTCAGAAAACCATGTTCCATGGCCATTCCCCTTGCCATGAGCTGCCAAGCTTGATAGCTGTTTACAGGGTCCATCTCAGCAGCTTTGGCGGCAGCCTGCAGCCTCTCTATGCAGCTCGATTTGAGTGGAGGCACAAGGTTAAGACAACCCAATAAGGAATGTTTGTCCCCTTCAGCAAGACTATGCCCGATGCTAGCAATAGGAGACAGGAGCTTGCCCAGGACTTCGCGTTCTTTCATGGGCAAATCTCCTTTACCGTAGGCCTGGTTCTGCTCACCGAGGCCAGCTTTGTCTGGGGGCAGGAAACCACTCTGCAAACAGGACAAATATCTGGAGTACAGGTTGGCGTGAGCTTCCTGGGACATGCTCCCCACAGGCATGTGGACTTCAGAGTCACTGGGGGGTTTGTTCTTCACTGACAACTTGTTCAGGTGGACCTTCATGTGATTCTTGAGGAACCACGGCTCCTTGAAGCGCCTGCCACAGATTTGGCAACAGTGCTCAAAGGAGTCCTTGTGCTTCCTCATGTGGCCTTTCAGGAACCAGGCTTGGCTGAAGACCTGGCCACACACTTCGCACCGGAATTCATTGGCCGCCTGCTCCCCATTTCCATTGGAACCCTGGCCCTGAGCGGACTCGGCAGTGATGTGGGCTTTTTCCACGTGGCTGATCAGCTCCTCCTCCTGGGACGCCGCAAAGTCACACAACGTACACTTGTAAGGCTTGTGGAGGATCCGGATGTGCCGGTCCAGCTCTTCCCGCTTCTTGAACTTCCCTTTGCAAAAAGTACATCTAAACCCAGCAGCTGTGGCAACCACTTCTTCCTGGATGCTGGCAGGTTTCGGAGAGGGAACTGGGTTAGAGATATCAGGGGTGTGGTGGTTTGTGGACATGGGCAGGTTGCAATTGGTCAGAGGGATGGGCTGAGTGTGAGGGTGGGCTTTGACATCAGGCCTGGGTTGCAGGAGGCTGCTTTTCATCTGCTTGTCCCTCAGGATGGCACGTTCTTCCAGCTCATGCAAGAGCCGGTTCTCTTCTCGGACCCTCCCACGGCCTTTGCCCAGGTTTCCAAGCTTGTGAGTACGCAGGTGTATCTTCAAGTTTCCCTTCTGAGCTGCTCTGTGGTCACAATAGGGGCACTTGAATGGTTTCTCCCCAGTATGGGTGCGCATGTGTAGGGACAGGATGCTGTTAAACCGGAAGCGCTTCCCACACAGGGGACAGGGGTATTTCCTGTTCTTCCTAGCATCGTCCTCTATGTCACTCATCTGAGACATAATGCCTAGGTTTTGTCCATTTAAGAACTGCTGTAGATCTACCCTCCCGTTTAAACTGGTATCGACTTCCCGGTTGAGTTGATTGGCCAAGAGGGCCATCTGACTGCTAATAGGCTGGTTGGCTAACGAAACGTGGCTCTTGTCTTCTAGAAGGGCCACTGCCTTTTCCTCAGGGCTCTGTCTGGACTGAAGCTCGGGAAAGGCATGAGTGAGTTGGGAAGTGATCTGGTGCAACTTCTGACTCATTGAATACTGGCCATTGAGCAGGGAGCTGTTGAGGTGGACCTCGGCTTCTGGTCCTGCTGAAGAAACACCAAGGCACAGACTAGCTTCCTCCATTCCTGCCAAAAAAAAAAAAAGAAGGGAAAATTTAGATTTTCAAGTAGACCAATTTCATCACCAGAGCTATAAAAGCACAAAAATCCTATGCAATGTTCCTGCAGTCAATATTCGATGAACGTATATTAAATGTCAAGCGCATGGTGTACTATTGTGATTGTTTTGTCTTAATTATACAAGGCCTTCATCACCCTGCATATTTTTTTTTGATTGCTCGGATTAATTAGGCTTTTAAAACAAACACATTACCCTTTATAAAGTTATTCCCAAATAAAGTTCTAACTTGTAGCCAGCATGGGTTTGTTATAAACAGATCATGCTAAACCAAGCTTATTTCATTCTTTGACAAAGAGACTAAATTAGTAGACCAGTGAAATGCTGTGGATATAATATATTTAGACTTTAGCAAGGCATTTGAGAAAGTAGACAGCAACCTACTTCTTGGTAAGCTAAAAAAAATGTGGGATACAAAACATGAACACCAGATGGATTTGTAAGTGGCTGACAAACTGTACTCAGTGTGTAGTTCTACATCTACACTGAGGGAAGTGAGCAGGGGAACACCACAAGGTTAGGCCCAGTACTTAGGCCCAGTACTCTTCAATATCTTCATAAATGACTTAGATGTGGGAATAGAAGGGGAACTCATCAAATTTGCAGATGACACTAAGCTGACAGGAGACAAGCTCAGGATCCAAAAAGATCTTGACAGACTTGAACAATGGGCCTCTTCCAACAAAATGAAATTTAATGTGGAGAAAAGTAAGATTTTACACTGGGCAGGAAAACCAAAGCTACAAGTACAGATTACGTGAAACTTGGCTCAAATACATTAACTGTGAGAGGGACCTTGGAATCCTAGTGGACGATCCCTTAAACATGAGTCAGCAGTGTGCAGCCGCCGCCAAAAAAGCTAATACAATTCTCAGTTGTATAAATAAAGGCATAGAATCAAAATCACGTCAAGTATTAATACTGCTTTATAAAGCCTTAATACGACCACAGCTAGAATACGGCATCAAGTTTTGGTCATCACATTACAAAAGAGATGTTGAGACTGTGGAAAAAGTGCAAAGAAGAGCAACTAACATGATGAAGGCCTGGAGACTGAAACATATGAGAACAGTCGCAGGATTCGGGTTTGGATAGTCCAGAGAAGAAAAGGACTAGAAGGGACAAAATAGCAGTGTTCCAGTATTTGAGGGGCTGCCACAAAGAAGAGGGGGGTCAATTTATTTTCGAAAGCACCAGAGGGCAGGACAAGAAACAATGGATGGAAACTAATCATGGAGAGAAACAACCTGGAATTAGGGAGAAACTTCTTAACGGTGAGGACAATTAACCAGTGGAACAGAAGTTGCCTCCAGAAGTTGTGGTTGCTTCATCACTGGAGGTTTTTAAGAAGAGACTGGACAGTCACTTGTCTGAAATGGTATAGGGTCTCCTGCTTGAGCAGGGGGTTGGACTAGAAGACCTCTAAGGTCCCTTCCAGCTCTATTCTGATTGACTGACTATCTAGTTCTTAAATAAGTCACATTAAGCTTTCCACATCACCAGGCCCCTTCTTGGGATGCCACACCTGTTTACATTCGCTGATCTATGTAAAAGAGAACGGCAGTGCCTCTTGCCCACTGCCCCTTTTAAAGAAACAAAAATAGAAATCCATTTATAAAACTTTCAGTCCCATTAAGTATATTCAATAAATTCCACATTCTCCAATGAGAAATATGGTTTTATGATTTGACTGGTGTTATGGGGAGGGGGGTTGGGTGGATAGATGGCATGATATTTACTGGTAAACAATAAAACAAGATAATGTTTGGGGGAAAAATAAAGTAAAGGACAAGCTTTCGAACAATAAAAAGGATTTTGCTTTAGTCAACAAAAAGTGTGGTAATATCTCATTAAGCTGATTAGTATGCGACTTAGAAACAGTACTAGGTGCTGTAACACATGATTATAATCATAAAAATCCTTCAGTGTTTGCAAGTAAGCATTAACGAGGTATATTAAATTTTAAGGAGACTAGCAGCTTCGCAAACCTCAGAGATTAAGATTTAACCCTTCTGTTCCAAAGCAATTGTTCCTCCGTCATTTAAACAGGGCATCCATCTAAAGAGACCATCAATTATCTTCTTTACTTGTCGAGAGAATTCATTTAATATTTAGGCAAAACCTGCTTCGTTTTTAGCTCCGTTGCTAAATTCGTTTTGCAACTGGGCAAAAGAAAGAGACAAAAGGACACTGATTATTTTAAAAGAGCTCTCTTTGAAGACTCGATAAAACCCAATTAAAAGCCAGGGAAGGTGTCACAGAAAGCTTCAACAAGTTTAAGAATTTTTAATAACTTTCTCAATATACGGTAATGAGTATAAATGGTACCTACAAAGTTGGCACTGCAGAAAATTAGAACTCCAAGCTGTTTGTTAAACAGCGGCACACAGTACCGGTCAGCATAATTGTCCCTAGTAATAATCATCCCTCCTTGCTATATATTCAGAGAAGGCAAAAAAGGCATTCGCAAAAACTCAGTCACTAGTGTTGCTTCTAATATACTCTCAGAAAAGGATGAGAAGCGATCAAGTGAAGCATATGGAGGATTGACCCTCTCAGCTTCCTTCAGTCTTTCACGCTATAAAAATGCCAGCATTCCTTCACAAAGTGCTTAATCCTTTGCAAACAGTTCAGGTGTTCAACCCATTCACGAAGACTGACAAACAGATCCCATTTTAGTGCAGAAAAGAAGTTTTGAACCTTTGCCCTAAGTAATCAAGAATCAAGATCATATGAAGATAGGATCAAGATCACATGAAGATAGAATCAAGTATTAGTACCGTTTTTATAAAGTAAGACCACACTTGAAATACCGCATCCAGTTTTACTCCACACCAGTGGTGTGGAGACAGTAACTTGGCCCTCAACACCAATAAAACCAAGGTGCTTATAGTGGACTATAGAAGGAACAGATCAGACTTCCAGCCCTGGCTTATCAAGAGAGACCGAGTGGAGCAAGTGGCCAGTTTTAAGTTTCTGGGTGTTACCATAAAAGAGGACTTGACCTGGGGTGCTCACATTGCAGCCCTGGTCAAAAGGGCCCAGCAGAGATTATACTACCTGAGACTTCTCAGAAAACAATAACTGAATGAAAAACTGCTGGTGATCTTCACCCGCCGCACCACAGAGAGCATTTTAACTTACTGCACCTCTGTATGGTTTGCCAATTGCACAGGGGCAGATAGGAAAGCACTCCAGAGGGTTAACCTCTTTGCCCAGAGGATCATTGGTTGCCCTCTCCAGACTACAGTATCAAGACATTCTGGCAGTTTGGTCAACGGTAAGAGGTGTCAGGAGCTGTATTTCAACCACAAAGGTACTTCCATACTTGCTTTAAATCTATTGACAATTTAAAACCCTTTTCTCACCAAAATATCAATGGTTCTTCTTACTTCTAACCCCATAACTCCAATTTAGAATGAGGAGCTCCCTTCATAACAGCGGTTCAGCTTGAAATTCATGTTTTGAGAGTGATCACGCTTGACTTTTTGTGATATGGAATGGACCCTGGCAGGCTTCTGGGTTGCACACACATGATGAGGGAGGAAAAGCAGGGGTGGGATTCTACTGGTTCGGACTGGTTCGGGCGAACGGGTAGTTCCAGTGATCATTTGGCCCCACCCACCCACCCCCGATCCTGGGCTTTATTTCCTGATTTATTTATTTTTTAGCACAGCCGATTCACATGGTGGAGTGGTTTGCCATGCCTCCACTGTTTTAGCCCTAGGGCAGGGGTGGGCAAACTATGGCCCGGGGGCCACATCTGGCCCGTTGATCTTTTTAATCCGGCCCGCCGAAGATTGGTACAGAATTAAGGTTTGATGTGAATGATTGAATGATTGCATTCATTTGATTTTGACTTGTAATGACAGGCATTTCGACACCAGGTGGCGGCCCGTCTGTCAAATTTTAAAAGTCAATGAGGCCCCCATCAAAAAGTTTGTCCACCCCTGCCCTAGGGGCAGTGGTGGTATTTATCCGGTTCGTACTGGATCGGATGAACCGGTAGCAAGAATTTGGCGTGGGTCGCTGAACCGGTAGTAAGTTCTGGCTGGCCACACACCCCCACCCGGTCTCCCTCGTGCCTGCCATTCGCCTAAGGTATATCTTTCTTTTTTTCCCTCCCAACAATCAGCTGTAGATATGATCAGCTGTGCCGCGATTCTCCTTGCTGAGGCCCAGGAAGGCAAAAAATGGAGGAAGGAGGTCAGCCCCCACTCCATTTATTTGCCTTCCTGAGCTTTAGAGGGGAGCAAACACACACACACACCCCGAGACTCCTCTGAGGCTAGGAAGCTCCCAAAACAGAGCTTGTGGGGGTTGCTGCGCGTCCTTCCCGTGCTCTGTTCCTTTTCTTCCTGAGACTTAAGAGGAGCTTTAGGGGAGCAAAAACGCCCCCCAGAGGCTCCTCTGAGGTTAGGAATCTTCCAAAAAACAGGTGGGGACTGCAAAAGAAGTAAAGCCACGCCCACCCAGTCACATGGCCATGCCCACCAAGCCACGCCCACAGAACTGGTAGTAAAAGTTTTTGAATCCCACCACTGCCTAGGGGCTACGGTAGAAGGTAAGTAATTGAGTTGAAAATGGGCTTTTTTAAAGGTGAAGCACCCGCATGAAAAATGAGCGCACACAAAGTGCATACTCAGCAAACTGGTCGTTACACTGGTTGAACCGTGCCACTGAGAAAAAGGCTCTGCTTCAGTATTTAGTTAAATGAGTTGTATCGTGTCTTTAGCAGCAGTCTTCGATTAATGAACAATGCAACGTCAAACAAAAAAAAAATTTGAACCTGGTTAAACTAATCACAATTAATCTGGCCAACAGAGGAAGCTGTGGTCAACCAATAGCAGAGGCAAAATTTTCTAAATTCCTTGCCCAGTCACAAGAAGGGTTCAAAGCTAAAGCTCCCTTTGACTCATTTAGGTTATAATAAGCCATGAAAATTAAATTTAGATTTTGGCTCCCATTTTTTTCCAGCCACTGAAGATTTTTTTAGGAATGTCATCCAGACAGCTTGGGGAAATGGGTTTATTGTGACCTCCAAATATAAGCCATTATGCTTGAAAATAGATTCCATAAAAATACAATTAAAAGATACTATTTTTGAATCTTTTTTTAAGGCGTTTTATTAGAAATCTGCTAAATCTGACCAGTGCTTTTTTTTTTTACATAATTTATTTTCTAAGCAGGAACTAAGATATTTTTTAAAATCCCCACTGCCAAAAAGAAATGGAAAGAAATCTCCAACAACAGAATTATCTGCCGGTTTAGAATCCAGCAACTCTAATGCCTCATTACAAGCTATTGTTAAGATTTGGGGAAGAAAGGTTTATAAAAGGTCTGTAATTTAAACATTCTTAAAATAATTAAATTTCAGCCTACTCTATTTCCAAGTAAATTTACTGGATTTCTTCTCAATAAATGGATTTTAAAATGCAGCCTTGGATGCTTAAAAGATTTGAGCTATAAAACTGGCTACATATACAATATTTGTGCCATAGACTTATTTATTGTTTATTCTGTTACATCTTCCAACATTTCATAAGCAGAAGCAATATGGAACAGCCTGTGAATCTCTGAGTCCCATTTCAAATCACGGAAGACTCTCTTCTGAAAGTTTTACATATATATTCTTTTGCCAATCTGAAACCAGTGGATTACAGAAATTTGGGCAAGAAAGAATTATTTGCCCTGCAATGGATTATTCTGTACCATCTAAAATACATAACCCAAGAAATGAAACGGTAACATGAATTTAGATTTTCCTGCATGCATTCAGAAATCAATGCATTTGGGATGGCGCCCTTCCCATTTTGCAATTTAAATTTCAGAGGGGGAAAAATGGAGAAATTGTGACTTAGGAACTGTTGAGAGATAGCTATTCTCAGCTCTGTTATGGAGCCATGTGGAGTGGGATGTTGCAAGATAATCAGAGATTCCCTTTTCTGCTATAAGTTAATGAAAAAGCAACTGAGTACTAAAGTACAAAAATAGTCAAAACTCAACTTCACAATGTTAATATCTGTCAAAAGAGGGAAAACACTAGAAATTAACTGGGGAAAAGGTATAATAAATTAAGGACTAGCTCATATAAATATGATTAATAAAGACGAATGCAAGAGAGCCAGTTTGGTGTGGTGGTTAAGATACTCAAGACAGAAACCAGGAGACTATGAGCTCTAGTTCCATCTTAGGCACAAAGCCACGGTGTAACCTTGGGCCAGTCACTTTCTCTCAGCCCTAGAAAGGACGCAATGGCAAGCCACTTCTGAAGAAGAAAGGAAATCACAAGGACTCATCCAGGCAGTCTTTGAGAATTGAACATAGCTGAACAAAAGAAGAAGAAAAAAGGAAAGGAAAAAAAGTGAAGAAAAGTGGAATTAACCAGAAGGGAATGTTCTATGACCTAAAAGTCAGCGTGGGCCACAGCAAAAGTTGACTGACCTTGCCTTGCATCATCTATAAAAGATTTTGACTTCCAAGCAAATAAAAATGTTCAACTAGATTGGATTTCTGAATATGCTGAGTTCAGTAAGAAGCAAACTCCATGTTTTGCACTGTTCCAGTCAGTCAGCCTGCATGGATGTTTAAAAGAGCACATCTTTCTCTCCTGATCATAGCTATTCAAAGCAGTTTTAGTCTTGAGCAACTCCGCAGTGGG
The DNA here is from genome assembly GCF_049901715.1 of Pseudonaja textilis. NCBI lineage: Eukaryota > Metazoa > Chordata > Lepidosauria > Squamata > Elapidae > Pseudonaja > Pseudonaja textilis. The sequence continues at coordinate 14,438,657 of NC_142000.1, forward strand.
TCTAACTGTGGCAGGATTGTGGAATGGATGGCAAAATTGGGTTAAATCAGATTCCTATGGCTGAGCCCAGGCACTGCTTAGCTAAGGTTGTTACGAGAAGAGCAACAAGGACGATTAGGGGACTGGAGGCTAAAACATATGAGGAACGGTTGCTGAAATTGTATATGTCTAGTTTAATGAAAAGAAAGACTAGGGGGTGACATGATAGCAGCCTTCCAATATCTCAGGGGCTGCCCCAAAGAAGAGGGAGTCAGCCTATTCTCCAAAGCAGCTGAAGGCAGGACAAGAAGCAATGGATGGAAACTAGTCAATAAGACAACCAATCTAGAACTGAGGAGAAATTTCCAGATAGTTAGAACAATTAATCAGTGAAACAACGTGTCACCAGAAGTTGTGGATGTTCTGACACTGGGTGTTTTTAAAAAGAGATTAGACAACCATTTGTCTAAAATGGTATAAGGTTTCCTGCTTGAGCAGGGGGGTGGACTAGAAGACCTCTAAGGTCCCTTCCGACTCTGTTATTCTGTTACTCCTATAAAGAAATACAAGGCACCAGATTTCTGAACCTATTCAGGGTCATTAAGCAGCTGTAAACATTATTACAAAAATAAACCAGAGATTTCATGCTTACATTTTAGCCCAGAGCTGGGTATGCTGAGCTAGTGTTTGGTTTTTTGTTTTAAGGAAAAAAAAACCCTCTAACAATCAATGCTGGCAACATTTGGGCATCCAAACATATTACATCAGAAATATTATCATACTGGGCAGGATACAGAGTGGTTTATATGCCAGATTATTAATAAATAAAATGTGTGGCAGTACGGCTACCTTATTTTTTGTTAATACACGTACTATAGATGATGCAAGGAATTTACAACAAAGTGGAAAGAGTTAAAATTTGGCAGATTTAGAATCAGAAAAAGGGCCTATTTATCTTTAATGGCTTATTCTAGCCAATAAGCCCAGCTAATTTGATACCATATTATTATATGTTCGTTTCAAAAGCTGCCTTTCTGTGAAATTCTTAAACCGATCCTTATTTGAACCTCAAATGAGAAGTTAAAGCTGAGTGTTGCTGCATAAGTTTTATCTTCAACATTGCTACAAGTAAGAATAAATGGCAAACTGGTCATATTCTTTAATAATGATGGTAATATTAATGATTAGGATAATGACAGAGATGGATATTACTAAATCGGAAAGTTTAATAAAGCCATTGTTATAATGTAGCATTTGGGACAAGGGTTTTCAAGATTTAAGGGTGGAATCAAGTTGTTGGCACCAACATTAAACTTTCCAAAAAAGTTTACCTGAGCTAATCAACAATTAGCTTAATTGCTGACAAAACTCAACATTATAAAATTATTCCTAAATTTTATGTGACAAACTGGTTTATTTCCATGGCAAATCACATACAAATTTACCATATTCCCCAGCACTGCATATTGCAGGTGATAGTCAGCCATCTATTATCATAGGGTGTCAAGTAATCATACTTGAAAATTAAAAGAAAAATATTTTAAAAGCTGACAACATTCTTAGCTATTCAGGATCTCATAAGAATATCTCAATTACCAGCAACATGGCACTGCATACATGGTTGAAAGCAAGTAATAGATAAGTGCCAGAAAAGTTTAGGCCATCAGAAAAAAAAAAAAACATTACATTTGAATAGCAAACTCATCTTAAGGTTGCTTTAAAAAAAAAAAACTTGATCAGTGAAAAATACTAATCACAGTTATGATTGCACTAGCATCACCAAAATCTAACTTAGGAGTGATTTGAAGCAATCATTGAATTAAAGCTGGAATTAACACACACTCTGTTTAAACAATAATGTGATTGTCTCTTACTTTTTCTGTAACAGTTTTATTAAGTTTATCAAAAGATAAACTATGAAAGGAAGCAGAAAAATGAGGGAGGAAAAAGGGAAGAGAAAGAAGTGTAAGGTAAAGGGGGAAAAGTAAAGAAAAATATTGACTTCCGTTCTGACTCTTTTTGTAGTGCAGTCAAATAAGATAGTAACATTCACCTCAATTTTTACATACTAGCATGCACAGCTATTTCTATAACCACAAACTTATTAATCAGCAAAACTCAAAGTTAACCCTTTACTTTTGAGTAACTCAAAATGTTAAAGTCCACAATCTATTCCTAGGAAAACCATTTGCTTTCATTGGAAATATTTTATTTTGTGGAATGATATGTCTCTCGTATAGTTAATCCCATTCACTAAACAATTCCATATTGTTGAATCCTAGAGCCGTGCCTTCTCTGTGGTGGCACCTGTCCTATGGACAGAATTCTTCCAGAAATTAGGATGGTTCCACCTTGCTCATCTTTTTAAAGACATTGAAGACATTCTAACACTGAAGATGTTCCCTAGTTGGGTAAAGAAACAACTGCAAGAAAACCACCAAACTCAGAAAGCACCAAGGACCCCACTGTTCAACCCTGACCTACAAGAATTATCTTCTACTGTTAGGTATAATGTAAAATTCACAAATGCAACAAAGATCAGAAGCTGGTTGGATACTGAAACCGATGAGATTTTGTTTGCAGTGTTACCTCTCAGGAAAATCAGCTCTGATATAAACCATCAAATAGGTATACAAACATTCCTAAACTGCAAGCATAAAGTCAGATCAGGTGAGTTGGATTTTTGCCAGTTTGCCAGTTCAACAAAATAGCATTTTGGCTCTTTCATCTCGTCAGGGTCTTAAGTTCCCTTGCTCCTACTACTGCTTAGGTCAAATGTTTGTACCTAGTGTTGAGAATTTTGGCACTCATCCCATAACAAAAAGAGCTCACGAAAGTCCATAAATTCCCTTTGACCTCAACTGTTGAAACATCTGTTGGGTTGAGTCACAAGCTGCTTATTGGCCAAGTTTGACAGCAACAATGCCTGTTGTGGATTATCTCTCTCGGTAGTAGGTGTCGATGGAATAAATAGCTGTGTTTCAAAGGACAAAGCAATGGTTTAATAAACAAATCTGAAGGTGATACTCTACAAAATGCTGGGGGTGGTGGTGGAAAAGATGGCAAAAACTAAGGTGGCATATCTAATTTGGGATCCTTGTAGGTATGTTATAATGATGAGGGCTAAATCTTAATGAAATGTACTAAATGTAAAAAGTATATTTACTGTACGTTCATAATTAGATTTTAAAAAAGAACTTCTTTGTTTTCTGAAGAACACTGCATAGTTCAAAAGAGAACTGAACGTTTGACAGTGGTTCTAGGATGTTAGCAATTTCAGATGGGTGTGTTGACTCCTGCCAACTTCCTGGGTGAGCCCCTACAGTTTTCTAGGCAGATTTTTAGGTCTTAACTTCGTCCTGCAGCTGAGAGAGAATAATTAGCCCAAGGTCACCCAGCTTGCTTTGTGCCTAAGACAGGACTAGAACTCACAGTCTCTGAATTTCTAGCCTGATGCATAACTACTATACCAAACTAACTCCCCTTAGCATCATTAGTTATCATAGTGCTTTTTTTAAACAAGGGGAGCTGAGCAGAGCAATGGTGGGATTCAAAAGTTTTTACTACCAGTTCTGTGGGTGTGGCTTGGTGGGCGTGGCAGGGGAAGGATACTGTAAAATCTCCAGTCAGAAGTAGGATTTGCTGGTTCTCCGAACTACTCAAAATTTCCAGAACTGGTCAGAACCTGCTGAATATCTCCTCCAGAGCAGAGAGCAGATGTCAGTGGTGGGATTTACATAAGATTCCCACCATTAGTTTACACCCCTATTATTCCTCCTGAGCCCTCCTACCATTCAGTTCTTGTTATATTGGAGCAACTTATCCTGAACCTCTTAAACCAGGGTGTCAAACTCACATCGTCACAGTGGCGTCATGTGACATATCAGGACCTTTTCCCCCTTTGCTAAACCAGTCGTGGGCATGGCCAGCGTATGATGCATTCAGACCATGGGCCACAAGTTTGACAGCCCTGTCTGAAACCAATTTGCTACCTTTGGCAGCAGAGGACATGTTTAGTCCATTGCAAAGGTTGAAGTAAGTTTTCCTTGTAATGTGACAATTCTGCTTTGACCAGATCTTTCTGCCCCATTCTTCCATTCTTGTGAATCTCCTTACACGTTCCTTAAGTTCTACATGTAGCCTTTGACTTAAAAAAGACTGTGCAGCCATGTGGTCCAAGAAAAGGACAAGGAACTGTATTGTGATGATCTTTTCCATACAATAGGACTAAGAGCAAACAAGTGAGATAAGCATGGACACAAAGATTAAAGCTTCTCTTCCCAGGGCCATCACCATCAATCCAATTTGCAATCCTCTACCGTGGCTTTATTTTTTATCAATTTAAGCCAGGAGGTCTGCTCGTGGATCTCCCGCTTCACAACTGTTTTATTAGCAAGGAGATAAGCTGGCAAATGCAGAATGGCACATGTTTTGACCCTAAAGGTGGGAGGGACATGTCTCTCTTTTCATTAGGAAGGGAAGATTTTCGGGAGGCCTTCGGTTTCAGCACGAGATCAAAGGACAAACAGCTTTCCTTACCTCCAAAATCATTCTTCATTCGTGCCTTCCTTGCAGATGCTCTGTAGTTGTGTATAAATATCCTTTTCAGAAATGAATTGGTTCAGAATTTCGAGGTTCAAACAGAAACCCCGCTGAGGAAACAGAAGCTTTCAAAAGCAGGAATGAAAAAGGGATGTTGTAAGAGATAATGTTGTTGTCGGGATGAGGATGGATCAAGGGAGAAGGTGGAAAAATGTAGGCACAAACAGCAAAGATTATGTGTCTGTCTGTCCATGCATCCATCCACCTAACTTTTAAGGGGGAAAAAAACCCTTAGGCATCTATTTCCTTCCTGAAAATTTCACCAAAGGGAGAACGCTTATTGACAAGTCTATAGTAGAGGTTTGCAAATAAAATAATAACTATATCCACAACATGAAGGACTTGGGATAGGGAGATGTTCTTATTGGATGGTATTCAGGATACCCTTGCAAGATGAAAACTGTTTCACGTACAGCTGCCTTTTGCAGTTGACTGATAGGGATTCTGTCAATGCCGATGGTGGTGAAGTGGTGCTCCAGATGATAGGTGCCCAAGGCCCATTGGTGCCCCTTGTACTGTCTTTGCTTTCTTTTGTCACAGTCATTCTACATGCAGGTATTTTTCTTCTATTCGGCTGTCTCCAGGTATTGCCTTATCCTTTAGTCAGCCTTTTTTTGTCTTTCTTATTGATAATTGTTAAATCTGGACTGTTACGTGACAGGTTGTATTAAACATCTGTCTACATAGATCCTTGGGAAAGATTTCACAGGTAGACAAAAATGCCAAATCCAGTCTAAATATCTGGCTAACTGTGCAACCAACTACAGTATAATTATAATAATTACATATACCAATCTCTCCTGTTTCAATATAATGATGGCCCAAGCAAACTTTCTCCAATACTGTTAAACTACCACTCTTGACACCACTGGGTAGTTATCACTTAAGTATATTCAGGAAAACAAAACTTAAGTTCTAAAACCTTATCCTGCTAAGCTTTCATAAAGAACTACTTCCTATATTGTGAAACTACACCCTTTTTCTAAAACTCTGAGCCCAAATTGATTTTTAGAACAGGCATCAGAAAAACAATGGAGACAGCAAATCAAAGGACCCAATCTGCAGCTCCATCAAAATGAAGACAAAAATTCTTGCCCATTTGTCCGAAGTTATAACATGGTTAAAAAACAAACAAACAGGGAGAAAGGACAACTGGTGTTTAATTGTCATTCTGAAACATGTTCTAAAGCAAGACTTGAAAGCTTAGGAGGCTTAAAATCTAATTTATATTTTTGTTGTTACCATTCTCATTCAGTTTAATGGAAAATAAGTTCCTCCCCCTCCCCAAGGAAATATTTCAATGAAATTGGGGAGTGGGAGGGGGGACTTTCTCATTGTGAATTGGCAATGGTATGCAGACAAGCACCCAGTCTTTCATTGTATAATCATCTCTTTCAAAAGATGGCTGGATTGGCAGTCAGGGAGACCGCAAAAAGAAGAAAAAAGATAGCAGAAGGTTCAACAACTTTTTGTCAATGTGGGAAGCACAAATATCCCTGTGCTAACCTAACAATGATAAAATGAGCTAATGCTAGTTTCACACCAAACACAACTCCTATCAAGAGTAAATCTTGAAGGCCCCTTAGAGTAAAGTAGAAACCAGCATTCTTTCACAAGAGAAGAAGAATTCTGGGAAATTGGAATAGAGATTTTGACTCTATTTGTTCCAAGATAATAATGTTTATGAAGACTTTCACTGCTTTGAAGACAGTGATTGTCAGCACCAGAGGCACGAAGGCAGAAAAGTCTCCCTGAGAAAAATCAAGAAGGTGGCTTCATTTCCAGTTGATGGCATGTTCAAAGAGAAACAGAAGAAGGGCAAAATCAAAGGCCAGTTCAACACGCAGAGGTATGTTATAGTGAGAAGAAGCTAGGACAGGTGAGATCAGGATTCAGAAGAACCATCGTAGAAATGCTTCTAAGATCTTTTACTTGTACTGTTTGTTTATGACTAAATCAGAAAATGTTTAAAATATATATTTATATCTTATTTGCCTGCACAGTCCATGCTTTGTGTCAGTAGTGGTGGGATTCAATTTTTTTACTACCGGTTCCGTAGGCGTGGCTTGGTGGGCATGACAGGGGAAGGATACTGTAAAATCTCCAGTCAGAGGTAGGATTTGCCGGTTCTCTGAACTACTCAGAATTTCCGCTACCGGTTCTCCAGAACTGCTCAGAACTGGCTGAATACCACCTTTGCTTTGTATGCTAAAACCCCAAGACCAAGCCAATCAGTCTGCAAAAGGGATAGGAGAAGAATGCCAAAGAGACTTTTTCAACAAACATAGATAATCCTCAACTAGTGGACAACTGGTCTGACATGACCTTAAGACAATAACCTTGATCCCCACATATTTTTCTTCTTCTTTCCATAAAAACAGCTTGAGTCTGAGTGAAAAAGGCTTGATTGGTTCTAGGTTCAAGGATGTGATATGAATATGAATCCTTTGGTTACTCAAAAATGATCCTCGTATTTGAGTAACTGAAGGATTCATATTTCTATCACACTCACACCAACGCTGAGAGGACACGCCATTAATACATAAAAAGAGAACAAATCCCACTCCTTTTTGGCACTGTTGATGTTGGCAATGAGATGTCTGCAAGAAAACAACCAAGCTCAGAGAGTACCAAGGATACCCTTCCCTCTCCTACTCCTCCATTCCACAAATCATACTCCTTTCTAGTACTGATGATGGTACCTGGTTTAGTAATGAAACATCTGCAAGAAAACAGCCAAGCTCAGAGAGCACTAAGGACCCAACATCTCAACCTGAGCTACAGATATTCTCTTCCATCAAATTCATATTCAGCAGTCCAAACTCTGTAGGTCAAGGCAGAAAGTAGCTCCCAGGTTCTGCACGAACTTCAACTGCTTTTGATAACCTCACTACAGGTAGGATTCCTTATACCATTGGACAATTTGCTATCAAAGCCATATCTGATCCCTTTAGACGTGTTTAGACTAAAACTTCCAGTGCCAGCCTGCACTGGCTTCCTGCATTCCTAACATATAGAGCAATACATAACCCCCATTTTTCCCATAGAATGACTCCAAGAAAAATAGATATGCTAATAAGTGGGAAGGAACAGGATACTGATTGCATTGCTTAGATATCAAGGGGTTTTTTATTCAAATACTGTAACGTATTATAGTATTTTCATCCAGGGTTAGGTACAAAGGTGCAAGCACAAAAGCCAGCCCCATTATCCACGAATCATCCCTCAGTTTGTTTTGTGCAGTCATGTTCAAAACAGTTTCATTGCCTCCAAGCCTGTTAAACACATATGGAAGTGTGCACCGAGCTATATTATCTTAAGCTATCTTTAAACGAATCTGTTCTGTGGAAGCCATCCATAGTTGCTATAGAACTCAAAGATATTTTGACGGAGGACTGAAAAAGTGCATTCAAGAAACATTTGGCATGTCTCTGTTTCTTGTTCTGCAGTGCCAAATTATCTAAGAATTTTACAAGTCAGTGCTATCGGTGGCAGCTTCCCTTCCAGCTTTCAGCTAGGGAGAGCATAAAACATACATTCTTCCACAGCTTCAGCCCTTTGGCTTTTATTTTATTTTTTATTTTTTTTTTGCAAGAGAATATGTCAGGCTTTCAAAGGGCCTCGTTGTGCCCACACATTTTCGCAAAATGATGCAAAGGGACAAGTATCTAAAAATATTGGGCAACTTAAAATGACAGCATGGAATAATCAGACCTATTCATTTATAACACCCCACCCCACCCCCCACCCCCCCTGATTATGAAATGCCTCTATTGTGTGTTCCTCACTCAAGAACAAAGTCTTTAACTCCGGTCACAGAAGCTATTCTTATGACACCAGTGGGCTTCGCGTGTTATCCTTAAGCAGATTGGGTTTTAGTTCATTTTTTAAAGGAAAAATGCCTTTATAAATCCTGTATTCTTGCTACTGTGATAATTACTATTACTATAGCACTAGCAATAGCACTTAGACTTATATACCACTTTACAACACTTCGCAGCCTTCTCTAAGCGGTTTACAGAGTCAGCATATTGCCCCCTACAATCTGGGTTCTCATTTTGCCCACCTTGGAAGGATGGAAAGCTGAGTCAACCTTGAGCCTGGTGGGATTTGAACTGCCAATTGCAGGCAGCCGGCAGTCAGCAGAAGTAGCCTGCAGTACTGCACTCTAACCTCTGCGCCAACACGGCTTATACATAGTATAACTATTCTGCTAATACTATTACATTTCCTCTTTACTATTATTATACTATGCTGTATAGCAGTGGTGTCAAACTCATGTCGTCATGGCATCGTCACTAGACGTATTGCACCTTTCCCGCCCTTCGTTAAACTGGGCATGGGCATGGGCCTGTGGGATGCTTGGCAACTGGCATGCATTTACAATTTTTGTAGTGTCTGGGTTCACAGGATTGCCATTTGCAATTTTCCCAGTGGAAACCTTCCAACAAGCAAAGTCAATGCATGAAACTTGATTCACTTAACAACCGTGCCCCCCCAAATTGGTTACAAAATAATGTGCAACTCACATCACTTAGCAACACAAGTTCCAGTTGCAATGATGGTTATAAAATTGAGGACTACCCATATACGGAACAGAAAACAGAAGACTAAAAACATGGTTTCCTACTTACAATGCACACACATCTCTCAGTGGACATGTAGAATTACATATAATTCTCACATGTAAAAGGTATAATGTAGATCAGGGGTGTCAAACTCGCATCGTCACAGCAGTGTCACATGATGTATCGGGACTTTTTTTCCCTTTGCTAAACCAGGTTGGGGCAGGGCCAGCACATGACACATTCGGCCCACAAGCTGTGAGTTTGACACCCCTCTGGTGTAGATACTAATTTCAGATACTACAAAAGCATGGTTTTTTTTTTTTTAAAAAAAGCTTCTATAAAGTTATTTAGGGTTGCAGAACCTATAGCTCTTCAAATGCAATCGGGCCATGCTTCCCTGCCATCTTCTCCCTATCAGCCACAGTAGCTGGACTAGAACAGATGATATCACAATGTAAACTACAGGAACACGTTTTTCTCAAGGTTGATGCTTTACCTAAGCTGTGGGAGTTTAATCTATACTGTTTCCAAAAGACAGAAAAAGAAAGAAAGAAAGAAAGAAAGAAAGAAAGAAAGAAAGAAAGAAAGAAAGAAAGAAAGAAAGAAAGAAAGAAAGAAAGAAAGAAAGAAAGAGTGAGGGAAAGGGAAAAGGAAAGAGAGAAAGAAAGAAAGAAAGAAAGAAAGAAAGAAAGAAAGAAAGAAAGAAAGAAAGAAAGAAAGAAAGAAAGAAAGAGAAAGAAAGAGGAAGAGAGGAAGAAGGAGAGTGAGAAAGAGGGAAAGGAAAAGAGAGAAAGAGCAAGAAAGGAAAAGGCAAAGAGAAAGAGAGAGGTTTCAGGAAATCAAGAAAACATAAATCCAAAACCCTGCAAGTGCTGTTTTGCAACATCACTTAATGAGTTTAATAATAAAAGAAGCAGTTATATTATTAGATTTCTGGGTTTCCTGGTCTGACAAAGAAAAAGAAAATAACAGTCTGCTGCAAAAATTAAAGGATTTGGATTATTCCCCAACTCCAGATACACACACATACTTTTCCCAAATAATCAGAGAAACATATCTTATATCAAATGGGTGCCTTCCCTTCTCTTGAAAGGGTAAAATGAAATAGTTTTATCTAGAAATTCTAAGCCTGCCATAGAAGAATTATGCTGTTACAGATTTCAAAAGGTTAGCTTCAATGAACCTGACATGAATCTAACCCAAAATAACCCATTCAAGAGAAAAGTAAGAAATAATTGCTGTTTCTCTCTTTTTTTTTCCTCAGCTATATTGCTATAATGATTTTGCATAACAGATTGAACAAAGTGCTGTTGTGACAGGTGGTAGAATTCAGCTAGTAAGCACAGAGACAGGGTTCAATTTAGTTTGTGAATCCTTTAATTGTTGTGCAGCTAATTAAAGAAGGTTCTTTACACTCGCAAGTGTTTACCGTTGCTAGTATGCATACATGAAAAATTAAATTGTGCCTTCAAGGGCTGAGAACTATAGAAAAATCATAGCTGATGCTGCAACATGCTTACCAGCTCAAAATAGCTGCTTTTTTCACAATTGGAATTTGTAAAACTTTTTGCTAAGCAAATATAGAGCTAATTAGAAGTGTTCGTTGGACCAATTAACATTTAAATAAATAAGCCATATTGCACATTTCACAGTCTTTATTTAATGATGCTTCTTCGCTCTTTAGAAATATTCCTTTAAGTACAAATAAGTTGTCAGAAAGAACTGAAGGACAAAAATAGCAGCACAATGTTTCTAAGAGTATTTGTTCCTTCTCTTGCACCTTTAACATCATCTATACCTGTTGATGGGAAAACACCAATATAGGGTTTTTCTTTTCTCTTTCATCATCTCAAACTGCCTTCTATACACCTTAGAATGCAAACAGAGAAAGGAGGGGGGGAAAGACGTATTTGATTATTTAAAGCGCTGTGATAGCATTGCTTGTTCACTTACAGTTTCTCCTGTTATTATTTTTTTAATCCTACTTTTATCTCAAAAGGCAACCGGTGGACATAAAGGGAACTTCTGAAAAGGGGAGGGGGAATGCTAAAAGCTGCCATGTTGAACATGTGTGAAAGAAAATAGCTAATTTGAAGTTCAACTGTGAACACTCCTGTAACTGATAAACAGCTTGATCCTCACCCCAGTCATTAAGCAGAAACGTGCCAGGATGTTAGCTAACTTCACAGGAGCTAAGCAAAGTTGCTGAGCTACAAAAAGTTTACCCAGACTCTGAACTGAAACATAAGAAGTATGTATTGATACCAGATTCAAGCAGGAAGCTAAAGCTGCTGGCCTTCCATCACTCAAATGAAAATGTACGAAATAGTGTTTGTTTGTTTTTGAAATTTCCAGATATTTTTTAGGTGCTCCGTTTCTGAAACTGGTGTTTCAACTGGAGCAACATCCATAAATGAATACTCATCTCCAGAAAAGGCTATGAGATCTGTAAATATGGTATGTGAACAAAGCATACCCTTGACTTCAACTCGAGAAAAATTGACAGGCATTCGCTAACGTTTCAGGCAGACTTTCAAAGAATGAATGGAATGCAAAACAAGACAAAAAGGAAGTATTCTTTCACAATTTGCTCTTAGGTCTTGAGACAGAATAGAACAGAAGGGACCTTCGAGGTCTTGTAGTCCAACCTCCTTTATAAGCAAAAGACCCTATACTATTTCAGACAAATCCAATCTCTTCTTAAAAGCTTCCAATGATGGCGCACCCACAACTTCTGAAGGTATGCTGTTCCACTGATTAATTGTTCTCATTGCCAGGACATTTCTTCTTAATTTCAGGTTGCTTCTATCCTTGATTAGTTTCCATCCACTGCTTCTTCTCCTCCCTTCTGGTGTTTTGGAGAATAGGTTGGCTACTCTCTTCTTTGCACCAGCCCCTCAAATATTGGAAGGCTGCTATCATGTCACCCCTGGTCCTTCTTTTCACTAGACTAGACATAACCAATTCCTGCAACTGTTCTTCAAATGTTCTACCCTCTAGGCCCTAATCATCCTGGTTGCTCTTCTCTGCACTCTTTCTAGAGTCTCAACACCTTTTTTACATCGTGGTGACCAAAACTGGATGCGGTATTCCAAGTGTGGTCTTACCAAGGCATTATAAAGCAGTACTAATACTTCACACGTAATAATTATGTATAACTTCAGGTGCACTTTAGTCCAATTCTTGACTTGACGATGGACTTCTTTGGTGATGTTGTGATTTCCTTTCCAGTCCTAAAATTGATTCTATCCCTCTGCTAATGCAGACTAGGACACCAGAGTCTAATTCAAGGACTGGAGGCATAATAGTTATCTAGAACCTCATATGACATTAAACATTAAGCTTCCTAATACTGCAGGCATTCTCATGTTCAGGCTCCATTTGTTAAGTGCTGAATGGGTACCCATTCACATCCAAGCCATTTGATCTCTAAATGTAGATTCTTATTAAAAACAAAAGCATTTGCAAAATTCCACAGACTGGCTGCTGGTAACTTTGGAAGGATCACACCAATTCAAGTTCTTACTGGCATGCCTACATTTTTTTTTCTCTCAACATTTACTGCTTTGTTTTTTCACATTTTGTGCAGGATTGATCTGGGACTGTTAAATGCCTGCTTACCTTGCCAATCCAGACTGTAAGATCAAGCTGGGATACAATTTTATGACTATACACCCTTTCTTGCACAGTGACTCATTACATTTTGGAATAAATGGCATCCCCCACTGCCTTTTGAAAAGAGAAGTGTTTGGGTTTCTTATATTTGATACTAAAAGTCTATTTACCAACGAGGGTGTTGGCTCAAAAATGTCTCAAACATCAATGACCCTTATAAATAATGTAGCATTCATAAAGATGATTATCATGTTCTATTTAAAAATGTATAAAGAGAGAGATAATAACAATGATTTGCACTTCTGTCTATTGAACTCCAAGTACTAACAAATTTATCCTCGTAATGCCCCTATCTTTTCAAGTATAAAAACTATATTAATATATTTTCGGTTTACAACCTTACAAAAGCAGGGCAGTAAATAGAGCCTTGATGTGCAGTTATGGGTATCTAAAGAGATCTCAAGTTGGACATCCAAAGAACTGAGATACTTTACACTGGTGGATGAGTCTACTTAAACCCATAGCTCCATAAGATTAAATGCATCAAGCTCAGTGGCGTTTTACAGAATGTGAACATAACCTTGAAGAAGGTGTTGGGGAACAAGTAGAGCTTGTTCGATTTCATTGAGGCTGCATCAAGGTTGTGTTTCACCTTGGGGGGGCTGGGTGTGTGTGGCTAAAGTGGGAATGGCCACCTTGTCGTCACTCATTGAGACTCTGTTTTTGGCCAGCTCAAGATTGACTCAACCTTCCATCTTTCTGAGATCAACAAATTGAGGACCCAGATTTTGGGGGGCGATAGGCTGACTCTGTAAAGTGTTTAGAAAGTGCTGTAAACCACCACGAAGTAGTATATAAGTCTAAGTGCTATTTTGTGCTAGTTTGCATCTTTCATTAGCCATACAACCACACCATTAAGTCCACAATTTTGTTTGACACATTCTAATATTACACACCTACAAATGAGGGGGAAATGTGTGAAGGGAATCATGAGATACAAACAACAAAGTAAAAGCAGAGGATCAACACTAAGTAATCTCCTCTAGAGGCAGACTCTTTCTGTCGTGCCATGGGAGATCCCTATTGTAAAACAAGCTGAAACCCATTAGTTATGACAAATAACTGTCTCCAGAGGACAGCCTCTCCATGGAATTTCTGAACCCATTAGAAAAAGGAAGGAAGAAATAAGAGGTAAGAAATGCCACTCCCTGTTCAAAAGTCCAACATAATCTAGTATATGCATGTAAACTAAGAAGATTCTGCATGCAAGTAAACATTTGTTAAGTTAAGGAAACTGATTTGGGGTAATCTGAATTTAAATCACAATTTGAAATTGTGCAGGAGGGGGATTTTGAGCAAAATAAAATAAAAGAAAACAGCAGAGTTGTGTTGCCCTCTGTACAGAGGATAAAAGTATTTTCCAACTGTCTATTCCATTGGTTAGATGACCACCAATCTTCTGGATGACTTCCTACATTTTGGTTGCATCTGGCCCTCTTAAACTCATCTGTTCTCCTTGGTGATGTATTTTATCTTCAATCCCTTTTGTGTTCATTTCTTGATTCACTCTACCAGGATGGATATATCTCAAGCTATGAGACACGCACACTTACATATGTATCATTCCAATGAACATGGCAGGGATAACTTTCATGTTAATTTGCAGGGTTTACATTCTTACTTCCCAAATTAAATAGTTATATTTACATGTTCTTCAAATAGTTTATGATGTCCACTGGGACCATAAATTCCCCCTAAGTCCTCACCCACCCACAAGCTGCAAAAAAGAATCACATTTCTAGCTACTTTGGGGACAATAAAGGTGAAGTGCAAATATTATTCAATATTTCTTTCTGATCTATTATGTCTGTGAAACTCCGAAGTATAGAATTAACCCAAACCAAAGATTACAGGTAATCCTTGACACAATTGGGATGAAAATTTCTGTTGCTAAACAAGAATATTGGATGAGTCACACCTGCTTTTGTGACTTTGGGGGGGCAACATTGTTAAGCAAATTACTGCATTTGTAAGTGAATCACATGGTTAGTAAGTAAATCCAGCTTCTCCCATTGGCTATGCTTGTCAGAAGTTGGCTGGGAAGTCACAAATGGTGATCATATGACCTTAGGATGTTGTCATGAATACATGGCAGCTTTCAAGCACCCAAACTTTGACCATGTGATCAAGGTGATGCTGCAGGTTCATAAGTGTGATGACTGGTTGTAAATACTTTGTTTAATGCCATTGTAACTTCAACAGTCACTAAACTAATGGTGGTTAAGTCAAGGACTACCTGTAGGCAGCTCTTGATTGAAAGCTGCCACTATTGTTTGTTGTTTGAAGACAGAGTAGGCTGCAATCTTCTGCATGTTTACTAAGGGTTTGAACTCTCACTGCAGTGGGGCTTACTCCCAAGTAGACAGTAAGCCCCAGTTTGACCTTAAATACAGAGACTCAAATGTCAAAGACAGAATCAAATCTTGACCTGCGAATCTGATATTTATATTTCAATTCCTATTTGCAAATATTTGTTTGGCAGCCTTGGAACTTCAATTCAGCCTAATGGCTTTCTGAAATGTCAAATACAGTTCAAAGGAGAAAATCTATAATGTATATTCGATTGGGCCCCTTTGAATATCTTGGAATTTGCTGAAGAATACGAGGAGGCAAAACCTGCATCAGTTGCTAATGTCATCGACGTAAAGGGACATGAGTTAAAGAGGTCTTTGTGTCTGAAGCTCTGGGTGTGCTGCTGAGGTATTAGCAGAAAGTACAGTTGGGTTTCAGATGCATTGTTCTTTGTTTCTTCTGCTTTTTTTTGCAAAAAAAAAAAAAAAGCTGGAGCAAGATATGTTTTAAAAAAACAAAAATCCAGCTGAGAAAAGCTTAGCCCAGCTGCATCTGGCTCTGTAGTAAAAGAGCTTCCTCTTGGCTTCCCATTGAAGCAGCTGTCTATGGGCCACAAGGAGACTCCCAGTTTCGAGTCACAGCTGCAAAAAATGTGCAGGGCACACACCGAGTGAATCAAACTACAGGAGGGTAGCCTCTGCTAATTGCTTACATTCGCACTGTGTCTGGGCACCATTTGGCAGCCACAACACTCCTACGTGTTACCTAGGGCTAGACCCCAGCTGCTTTCTAAGCACATGCTTAAGAGTTGGTGGGAATAAGGAAAAAAAAATGGAAAGAACATCCTTTCATGGGCTCAGCTAGCATTCAGGTGAGCTACAATGGCCTGACCTGCTTCTTCTCTTTACTGCTGTGGGCGATCAATCCGTACATGCCTCAGAAGTCTAGGGAAAAGTAAAAAATAAAAACATTTGGAAACGGACAGAACCTGCAGCGATGGAGAAGTTGGTCATTTCCGAATGGGCAGCTTAATCCTAATTGCCACAGCCAGAGTATTTTCACAACAGTAGGCTGGAGCATTAAAGCAAGGAAGAAATGAAGGAATTTGGGGGCAGCAAGCAGGAGGAAGCATCTAGATAGATGCCAAAACCTAACATGGACCATAAATGGCTTTTTAACAGAAAGAGTCCCTAAGCATTTGTTTACAATAAAGTCATCTTTAAGATGAAACTCAAGAGGCATGTCCAGGAAGAAGAAAAAGACTGTACAAAAAGCCAAAAGATTAAAATATCACCCTTTGAAATGTTGATAATCTGGAATGATAAAACCTTTGCTTCGTTATAGCAAAGGAAGCTATCTCTCTGAGCCCTAAAGGTCTATTATTCCTCAATTTTGTAGGCAGAATTTGGCACCTTCCTTCCCAGTGAATTCAGGGCATCACTCCTGAAACTAAAAAAAAAAAAAACAACAGAGAAAATCAGTTAAAATTCTTGTACAGGATTGTCCTGTGAAGAAACCATCACAGATCAAGCACTGATCAGGCAAAGGGTTCCTAGAACATTGATTCAAATGTAGCCTTGAAGGATCCATAATAAGAGAATAAGTGGTGATACCTATGGAAAAAATCATTTGTGGCAGACACCAGTTTTAACCCTAACCCTAAACTCAGTGGGTGGAGCCCAGATTTTAAATCATTAAGAGTTGATCTCTAAAAATGAGTTGTGGTGGAGGTTTTGGTTTTGAGACAGAGGGAAACAGTTGCTGTGGAACCTGAAGGAGAGTTGGCTGTGATGCTTTTTTCTGACCTTTGGCTTTTCCCCAATTCATCCAATTAACCATACTATTCTGTTGCTCAATAATACATTCTATAAAACAATACTAGTAGGCTTATATAAATTGTATCATACTTTGCTACGTAAGTTTTTATGTCCACAATTGAGCCCAACATTTCTGTTGCTGAGTGAGCTTTGCCCCATTTTATGACCTTTCTTGCCACCGTTGTTAAGTGAATCACTGCACTTGTTAAGTTAGTAACATGGTTGTTAAGTGACTTTGCTTGTCAGAAGGTCCAAAAAAGGTGATCACATGACCCTGGGATGGAGCAGCCGTCATAAATATGAGTCAGTTGGCAAGCGTTTGAACACTGTCATATGTCAATGGGGGAATGCTGCAATGGTTGTAAGCATGAAACATGGTCATAAGTCACTTTTCAGTGGCATTGTGACTTTGAACAGTCACTAAATAGCAACAGCACTTAGACTTATATACCACTTCACAGCGCTTTACAGCAGTGGTCGCCAAACAGTGGGCTGGGGACCACTGGTGGTCCGCGAGAAAACTTTGGTGGTCCACCGAGAAATGTCACCCCCAAAGTACCCTGCAAAGCAATTAATCCATGCTATGCAGGAACACAGGGCTTGCATCACTTGCATTGTGAGGAGAGGGGGGAAAGGGCAGAGGAGGGGAACTTGCCCCCTTACCCCACGCACCTCACCTGGCCACCAGGCTATTCTTTCCATTTCCTTCTTCTTCTGCTTTTGGCTGCATGCAAGGAAAGCAGCAAAAGTCTTTCTTTCTCTCCCCCAAACTCTGCCAGAAATGAGTCTTTGGGACCCTGCAAGGCATCCTGCTGCAAGAGGCCCCGCTCTCTCTCTCTCTCTCTCTCTCTCTCAGAACGGAGCTGGAGATGGTATCCTGCGATCCCAAATAAAGAATGATTGATCGGTAGGAAAATGGGGTGGGGAATTTTCCTGCAGACATTTTTTTAGAATTTTCCCAGGGTCTCTGGTCTGCGGGATTTAAAATTATGAGTTTGATGGTCCCTGAGGTCCAAAAGGTTGGTGACCCCTGCTTTACCCCTGTCTAGGTGATTTACAGAGTCAGCCTCTTGCCCCCAACAATCTGGGTCCTCATTTTACCCACCTTGGGAGGATGGAAGGCTGAGTCAACCTTGAGCTGGTGAGAATCGAACTGCCAAACTGCTGGCCATCGGCAGTCAGCAGAATTAGCCTGCAGTACTGCATTTTAACCACTGCACCACCACAGTTCGTACAAACAAACCATTGTAAGCCGAGGATTACCTGTAATAATTTTGGGGTTAGAAGTAAATATTTCTTCCTACCTTTGCTTTCAAAAAAAAAAAAAAAAAAAGCTACTGAGAGATAACAGAGATCCTATGCACACCATCCATAGACCTCCTATCATCAATCTCCTTAGTAGTGTCTTGTATTCTCACAACTGTGACTATAGTGACACTCACTGCTTGGCCATGCAAAGACCTCCTGGTCTAAGTGAGAAACATTCTTCTCAGTAGAACTGTAAACTGCAAACTTGCAAAAAGTTCCTTTTTGCCAACCCGTACTTTGTTCCGATTGTGATTGTTCCTAGTTATAAGAGCCATTCAACATTTGCCTGGATCCACAGGCATCGCAATGCCTCTCTCCCTTCCTTAGATCTATTAGTTCACAAAATCAAAAGCCACACTCTGTTCAGATATTAAGAGTAAATAAGTGATGCACGGGGACTTAATAATAATACTGCTAAGCACTTCTACTGCACTTTATACATCGAGAGTGCTGTACAAACATTAATTAATTAATCCTTATAACAACCTCCAAAGAACATAAGTATATTCTATTGCTCATGTACATGGAAACTCTACTGAGTTCAGCAGATTTTTCCTATTGTCATCAGAAGTTTGCTCTGGACTTTGAAAACAGAAGTGAGCAAGGGTTCAAAAAGGCCATGAGATTACAGTTCAGAATTCCGGGAGTCTTCACACTACATCTAGAAAGGAAACCAATATTTATTCTCATGATTGGGATAAGTCAGTTTCCCACCTGGAATCCACCCACACATGTATAAGTCCCATAGCATTAAAAAAAACCCTCCCTTTTTTACAATAATGGTAACCCCTTAATTCAGGTAGTGTCAGGGTGACTAGATGGAGCTGAGCATTTACTGGTTGAATGCCCTTCCTGATTCCATGCTGGGTTTGCAGCAGATTTGTTTTTGTGGCCTAGGAAAGAGAAAATATGCAACTACCTACGGTTGAACTCTCAACCTTCCTAATGGGAGGTGAACGTCTTCACCGCTAGGCCACCATGCTACTCCTATGCCCATAGCATTGTATTTCAGAATCATGGGGTCCTTGGTGCTCTCTGAGCTTGGTTATTTTCTTGCAGACATTTCATTACCAAACTGGGTAACAACACCAGTGCTAGTAATGAAGTAGGGTTTACTACAAAGCCTACTCCGCAGTGCAATTACTAGCACTGATTATGTTAACTAGTTTGGTAATAAAACATCTGAAAAAAAAACCAACCAACCAAGCTCAGAGAGTCCTAAGGACCCCCACAGTTCAACCCTGAACTACAGATAGTCTCTTCTATCCGAATTATGAAAACAAAATAGACCAGGTTGCTGCTGTTTATGAACATGGGCCAAATTGCAAGAGAGGAAACTTAATGGGACATCCATCCTAAGCATTAATTTTCTTTACCAGTTGGTGTCAGGAAAGGAACAGTTCTGCGGGAACTGGATATACCTTGTTCTTTGTGTAATTTATAAAGTGGAAGTAGGCAACTAGCAGCCCCTGTCTAATTTCAGGTGCCTCTCAGATCAATTCAAAATCATGAATGAAGATAGCAAATATACATGTCCCTGGATAATGTTGTAGGATCCAATCTGGGTCAGTCCCTGGGACCAGAGGTTTAGCCTTCCAAGCTTTTTGGAATGGTGAGAGAAAAGTTCCCTGAGGATGGGCTTCAGCACGAGTCCAAAAGATCAGAAGACTAAACCTCTGGTCCCAGGGACCAACCCATTTGGGTTCTTGCTAATTCAAAATCCTCCATAAGGGACTTGTCCATCTCCTAGCACCCTGCCAGATGGGATGAAGAGAAAGCAGAGACAAAAGAAGGAAAAGACAGAAAGATGGCTCCACTTGTTCACTTGTGGTATCACCCACTGGTGGCATTCAAGATCACACCTCCCCAAATATAAGTGGGGATTTATAAAAAAAAAAAACATTATCCATCCCTTGCTGATTATGAAGATACTATAACTCAAAATGTATTAAACCTTATGATATGATCTGTCATAAAAGGAATTGTTTTTAATCCCTTGATGCTGAATTTGATTTTAAGATACACAGTAATTTTCTTGATGTGTCCAATCCAACTGCATTGGTCTAAACATATCAGAAGCAAGGAAGGAGATGTATGAGGTGTGAATAAGTGGGGCCACACATTATGTTCCAGTTAAGATTTATCATGCTCATTCACAAAAATCTAATCAGCACTAAATTGGTGCTACATAAAGAGTCAATGGAATTCAAGAAGGCTTAGACATAGTTTGTTTATGGGGACATAAGGATTCCATGCCACTTACTCACTTGACTCCACCCCCCAGGCTCTGATGGCTTTTTTCCAACATCATCACTCTCCTGTTATTTATTACTATCTTCCACTCAAAGGTACATCTCTTTTGACTGCTATAGTTAGCAACAATGACCCTCTCTTTGTGGGCAATTAAACATAACTATGAAAGTGTTTCTTTATCCTTCTCAGTGATCTTTCACTGCATCCACTTTAATTGTTATATATCTTCACAAAAAGTCAAACCTCTGTTTTACATCATCTTAATGTCAGGCATGTTTAAGTTAAAAAAAGAACACTGGGAGAATTGTGATGCATCAACTACTGGCCTTACAGCAGAAGTACAAGACTGAAGTTCCATCATTGTAAAATACCTTCAGGTTGCTTAACAAACCAAACATCCTCTGGTCACCCACCTCTAAAGATGTTTATAATACACCGACAACTGTCTATTGCTGAATAACTACGGTCCTAACTGATCTCATTTTTTCTCTCAAGAAGTTAAGAGATATGTCTTGTTCAATGGACCTCCAGTTCCCAGTCCTTTCAGATTTGTCTAGCAGGAAACAATTCAATCTTGTTGTTAGCTGTTTGCTTTTTACTTGATACAGACTCATAAGTTGTCTTGCATAAAAGCACACACAACTTTGCACAAGGTGGCTTTTGATTTCCCCATGGAGCAAGGAATATCATCAAGGAATCCTCTGCTCGTTTTAGAAGTTTAAATAAGAACTGTGTATTAGGTGTGTGTGTTTTTAATATTCCAGCAATTATTGTTATTACTACTGATTTTGAAAACATATACTACCTGGCACGTAAGCAAACATTTGACTACAGAAATAATAACAACACAACAAAGAACAAGGTGAAGCATAAAAAAGTTGCACCTATTAGACACCCTCACATGATGAAATAAAAGAAGAATTCAATTGCAACAGTGTCAGATGCAAGCAACTGCAGGCACTCGTGAGCAGCTAATCAGTGTCCTTTTAACTTAGGATCCCTGAGAGTATTCACTGCAATTTTTATTGATGCATAATACATAACAAAGGATGCAGTGGCTCAGTGGTTAAGATGCTGAGCTTGTCGATCAGAAAGGTCAGCAGTTCGGTGGTTCGAATCCCCAGCTCCACGTAACGGAGTGAGCTCCAATTACTTGTCCCAGCTTCTGCCAACCTAGCATGTAAAAATGCAAGTAGAAAAATAGGGACCACTTTGGTGGGAAGGTAACAGCATTCTGTGCGCCTTCGGTGTTCAGTCATGCCAGCCATATGACTACGGAGATGTCTTCGGACAGCACTGGCTCTTTGGCTTTGAAACGGAGATGAGTACCGCCCCCCTAGAGCCAGAAATGACTAGCACGTATCTGTGAGGGGAACCTTTACCTTTAACTTAATACATGAACCTTGATATTTCATCATGCCTACCTGATTTCCCCACAACCATGTCATCAGTCATCTGTCTGGCTAGAGATGTGCAGATCACTATTAATTTGGTTAATGTTATTTTGTCCCAACCCTGCTGTCTTTTAAAC
Source organism: Pseudonaja textilis (assembly GCF_049901715.1). Lineage (NCBI taxonomy): Eukaryota > Metazoa > Chordata > Lepidosauria > Squamata > Elapidae > Pseudonaja > Pseudonaja textilis. Next base: position 14,460,682 of record NC_142000.1, read on the forward strand.
ATGTATTGAAGGCTCTTTCTCCAAGATGCAGGCTCCCTGTGGGAGATGTTTTGTAGAGTTTTTAGTGGATAGATGTTCCATGGGAATTGCCATTTTCTTTCTGTTTTCTTTGATATTTTATTTTATTTTGTGTGTGTTTAATTCTGTATATTCTCCAGACTCTGTACACAACTTAGAAACGTGAATAATAAATGAATAATCCAACTTCTTTAACATTGACCTGATTTGGTGTTCGATTTTCATTCTTGATGTATGCACTCTCATACCTTCCAACTTGCAGGGCACGATCGCCAGCAGCCAACTACCAACATCATGTTATATTGCATGAGTCTGGATGTTTGGCCCTACTTCTTGGTTAGTGCATGGATCCTTAGTAAGCACCCACTGAAAACTGCTTTCTAATTAGGATAGGAAGGTATTTTTTTTGTAAAGCAGAGCAGGTACTTTGAAGGGGACAACAAGGCACACAAACACATCTGCTGAAAATGCCATATCTTTATCCATGTTTGCATAGTTTATAGCCATTTGATTCCAAGAAAATACATGTTGGGGTTAAGTAGGCAACAACAGAGTATAACACTGTCACATCCGCTTAGCATCTCATCCATTCAATTTATAGCAACAGCACTTAGACTTATGTACCGTTTCACAGGGCTTCACAGCCCTCTCTAAGAGGTTTACAGAGTCAATCTAGCCAACAATCTGGCTCCTCATTTTATCGACCTCAGAAAGATGGAAACCTGAGTCAACCTTGACCCAGTCAGGATCGAACTTCTGGCAGTGGGCAGAATTAGCCTGCAATGCTGCATTCTAATCTCTGCACCACCAGGGCTTTTTATGCATTGATGCATTTTCATGCAATGATGGCACAGCTTCCACGCAGAGGAATAGAGGCAACTATAGAGATCCTCAATCATCTGGACCATGGTTATCCCAAAGGTGCTTTTTCTGAAAGTCACATTTGGGGAGTTTTTCCCCTCCCTTGAAAACATTTTGCTTCTCATCTGGGAAGCTTCTTGGATGAGAAGTGAAACATTTTGGAAGGAAGGAAGGAAGGAGGAAGGAAGGAAGGAAGGAAGGAAGGAAGGAAGGAAGGAAGGAAGGAAGGAAGGAAGGAAGGAAGGAAGGAGGAGGAAGGAAGGGAGGAAGGGCAAGGAAAGAGAAAAAAGAAAGAAAGAAGAGAAAGAAAGAAAGAAAGAAAGAAAGAAAGAAAGAAAGAAAGAAAGAAAGAAAGAAAGAAAGAAAGAAAGAACGGAGGGAGGGAGGGAGGGAGGGAGGGAGGGAGGGAAGGAGGGAGGGAGGGAGGGAAGGGAGGGAAGGGAGGGAGGGAGGGAAGGAAGGAAGGAAGGAAGGAAAGAGAAAAAGAAAGAAAGAAGAGAGAAAGAAAGAAAGAAAGAAAGAAAGAAAGAAAGAAAGAAAGAAAGAAGGAAGGAAGGAAGGAAGGAAGGAAGGAAGGAAGGAAGGAAGGAAGGAAGGAAGGAAAGGAAGGAAGGAAGGAAGGAAGGAAGGAAGAAAGAACCAAGGCCAGTTGCCTTTTGGGAAAAGCATCTTTGGGGCTTACCCCGAAACAAAAATATAATCAGAATGAAGACCAAAGATTCTAGCCATTTCCTTCAATGCCAACCCAAAGACTTAAAAGCTTACTCCCTAAGGCAGAGCTGCATTCCTTCCTTCCAGATATTGCTGGATGACTAAAATTATTATAGAAGAGAGAGATGCAAATGCTAATTAAAAAGAGAAGAATGTGGAAAGGCTTCGGCTTCCTTGAGTTTGCCCCCTTGTTTGTAAATATCATCATGCTGTCATGTAAACGGAGAGATTATGTTCACGCCAACCTTCTCCTTGCTCCTACAAAACACACCAAAACGACAACAACAACAACACTGGCACTCTCTTCAGTTCATTTGTGGCTGGCAACAGATATATTTTTAACATAAAATACTATATTTAATTGGTTATGGATCTCTGTTCTTTCAGCACTACTGGAAATCACACAAAAACACATTAGTACAGAGCAATTAGTGAAAAGGCAGTAAACAACAGAGGCACTATTAAGCTGTGGGTGATTAAATAGCATTACTCTTTTATTTTTTATGATATTAGATTTAAAGATGAAGTCAATTTTGCCATATATCCCCATTAACATTAATAGGGAACATGAATAACAGGTGACTGAAACTTCTCTTGAAGACAGAATTAATTCCAGGCGCCTTCAGTTTATAAAATGCAATCCTTTTATTCCTCCATCTAAAGCTTCCTTCCTTCCTTCCTCTCAATGAGATAATAGGAAATACATTTGTAAAAAGAAAATAATAATAAACAACAGTATCTTACTTCCCCCAATAAATCTGAATATTTTAATGGTGATATCATTTGAACTGATGGGGCATATGATTTCTCTTTTTTTGAAATAAAAAAATCTTGGCTCTGTCAGTATTAAAACAAAATCGCTACTAAATCAGATTTCTGTGTTTTGTTATATTTGGTATTCTGATAATTGTTCGTTTTATTCATTGCATTGCAAGGGAAGTTGCATGCATGCATTTTTTAAAAAAAAAAACACAAAAAAAAAACACCAGGGATTAAGTATTTTAAAGAGGATATTTCCAGCTAAGATGAATATTCAGGGACACACGCCAACGACTGTAGCCTTGTTTGTTTGTTTTAAAACCTTCTTTTAAAACAGAACCTCAGATTAAAAAAAAAAACAGGGTATGACATAAAAGCAAATATTGAGCGTCTCAAGCAAAGTTCTCCTTCTATCTGTGTTATGCATGGTTTACGCAAGGACCCAAATTCAGACCGTGATACAATTTGAGAATGAAATGTAAAATGAATAGCAACATCTTTCTTTTTTTTTTTCCCCTGAAAAGGAAGGAGGAAGAGGGATGATTTTTAAAAGATCAGCAATAATTTGATTCAGGATGGAGCCTTAAGAAAAGGCAGGCGGGGGAGGGGTTGGAATCCACCCTTCTCTCCCCATGGATCTCTGAACTCCCTGCTTGTTTATAGATCCCCCTTCTTGGTCTGGCCCATCTTTTTCCTAAGCATCTGATTAAGTTAACAATGCCCTGCTTTTTTGCATACCGATTTGCCAAGCCTTTCTCTACAGCTGCTCCCAAAGATTTGGTCTGTCTCTGTAATGCGATAGCGCAGCAGTCAGTAAATGCAATCTTTGTCAAACCCAGGTGTGCTCTTGATTTCGTTCTCCTTCGTTCCAAGCTAGGTTGTGTTTTTTGGGGGGTGGGGGGTGTTCTTTTCCACCACCCCCTTCTCTTTCTCAGCATTTATAACACTCTATTATAGTATAGCCACATCTGGAGTGCAAAATCCTCCCATTAATTGCTTACTTTTTAAAACTATGAAGGCAAATTCAGAGAGAGAAAGAGGGAGGGAGAAATGTTTATCACAATTGCTAATGTTCTTTCCATTTACCCCCCCAAAAAAATGTGTTGGTTTGATTTGAACGTCAATAATTCACCCTAAAATCAACCTGCACGTGCATGCTTTTGCTATCTTGCTACTTACTTACTTACTATCATATGTACTATTATAATAAGTCAAATAAGAAAGTCTTGGGTCATTCCTTATATTAGTTCAGTAAAAGTAAAAGAGAAAAAAGGTGTTACAAATCTAATTATTGGAATAAAAAGCTGTATCCTAAATAAAAGAGCTAAGAATCCTCCCCAACTATATTCTCATTTTATTTTCAAGTGGACATGTACTCCCATCACAATGACCAAACAATTTATTCATTATGTTTAAGAGATGGATTGAGGAGGGAGGAGAATGACTTTAGATCAACACAATGGCTTAAACACAATGCTATGTTTGTTTGTGTGTGTGTGTGTGTGTGTTGCACACAGTAAGAGTAATTTTTCAAGATCAAGTTTGAAGTAGATTAGCCCAGATATACAAACTAAGTCATTGCTGTTATCATTTGAGTATGGATAAAGGATGCATTCAGCCAATAGCACCACCAAGTTATTGTCTCAGAGAGAGAGAGAGAAAAAAAATCCATCTGCCTGAATACATGAGAATCATCACTAGGAGATGATAAATGGGCCCCAACAAATGGTGTTGACAACTGCCTATCTATTGTGAAAAGGCATTTTGAATGAGGAAAATAATATTACTTCATTCAAAAATCCATCATAGGGCAAAAGAAAAAAAAGGAGTAACTCTTTAGAAGTAGCTACTTGTTCCAATTATTTCTTAAAGCCAACCACTGTTTTAAAAGATGAATAAATACTTATCTGACAAGTGGCCCACATTTATAGATGGTTTCCACTTATTTCCCACAATATTGCCATTTTATTGTGCAATGTTTCATCCTGATTTCTATGGAGCTGATTCCCTGAGAATAAATCAGTTGAGGAGTGTTGCACTGCAAATACCTAAATAACTGTGGGGGCGGTTTAAGAAGTGAAGAACTGAAGAAGCTTCTTGGATAAAAAGCAAAACATCTTCAAAAAAAATAAATAAAGTCCAGTTGCCTTTTGAAAAAGCCGCTTTGGGACAACCATGACCTGGATGGCTGAGACTCTACAGACTCTCAACTTGTTGTTGTTTTTTCTTGCAGACATTTCATTATCCAACAAGATACCATCATCAGTTTAATGAAATATCTGCAAGGAAACAAGAAGACCAGAACCCAGAAGTTCAACCTGAGTTACAATAATTCTCTTCTACTTGGTAAATATGCAATGAATTTGATGGCAAAAGTCTATAGACCCCATCCTTGTAGTTTTTGAAAGAGTTGGATCTCAAATCCCAAACGACTATTGGATATGCTGGCTGGAAATTTTAGGCATTGCATATTACAAATATATCCTGGAGAAGGCTATGTGATAATCATGTTATTAACTTTTCCAATCATAGGCTCTGACTTAAATTATTCCTATCATGCAGTGATTTATTGCTGATTCAAGAGTTGGAGCATACATGGGGAGCTGCCTTTCCCAATCATTGTGTTAGAAGAAGTAGATCCATTGGGGGGAACATGGTCCTTCAAATGGAAGGATCAAATAGGGTGCCTGAATTATGTTTGCTTTGTATTCATTGCTATGATACTATAAACAAAAGTAAAAGATGACTGTTTTGGTGACATTCACATGGGAATCCTTATCCCATCAAGACGTTTGTTCCCTGGATTAAAAAAAAGGCCAGATATCCAGATCAATTCCTATAGGAATTGACTTCTTTTGGATCAGAACTCATGAACAATAATCGAGACCAGATCTGAAGATATGGAATTAAACCACACAGCCAGCTCAGTGGGATCTCCTTGAATCTGCCACTTTATGTCTCCTTGAAACCTCTTCTAGAAGCTGATCAGAAAAGTTGAAAGAGGAATATGTGCCTACCTGTGTATAAGCCCATTTCAGTTACTAGAACAGAGGATCTTAAAAGAGCATAAAGCTATGTTACCACTTCATTCACTATTAAAAGCGGGGAGTGTCACTTCATAAAGTAACTAGGAAGAATGCTTCATTCAGGACTTTTAAAAAGCAAAACAGCCCTTTAAAGAATTGCATACGCAGCAATAAAACGAGGAAGTGTTTTGTAATAGAAAATATACAGCCAAGCTCAAAAACATCACCTGAAGAAGAAAATGTGTCAGGAAAAAAGCTGTGTTTGCTGAAGACAATTTTTTTAAAATAAATTTTATTGGTTTTTAAAAACAAACATAAACAAACAAAACATAAAAACATCGAACTTTCTTCCATAGGTATACAAACAGTGTATACTGTTTGTATACCTACTGTATAACAGACAAATTTTGATACACGATGACTTGCTAGGATTATAGATCTGATACATTATGGAGGTGGCAGGTGCGATCAGGCCTGATCCCCCTTTATGTGGTCCTAATTTAATGATGGGATGGTTGAAAAATATTCCACCTTTTTGAGGTGTAAAATACTTGGAAACTGTAGCAAACCCCCAAACTTACTCCAAACATGGAGAAAAGAAATAGATAACATTTGTCCTGCTGACATCTTCTTACTTTGCATCCTATACCCACTTTTCCATTCCTCACTTCCATCAACATCAACACAACCCACAGCTGACAACAGAATGTCCATTTTAACTCAACAGTCAACTTCCTCGATACATAGTAGAGATCTCAAGGTTCTGGTGCAAACTCCATAATTCAATTTGGACTCACCATTCATCCCCGCCCCAAACCTGTCACCCATAAAATCAAAGCAAGATTAAAGCAAAGCATAGCATAGCAAAACATAGCATAGAGAATAGAATAGAATAGAATAATAGAATAGAATAGAATAGAATAGAATAGAATAGAATAGAATAGAATAGAATAGAATAGAATAGAATAGAACAGAATAGAATAGAATAGAATAGAATAGAAAGCAGAGTTGGAAAGGACCTTGGAGGTCTTCTAGTCCAACCCCATGCCTAGGCAGGAAACCCTACACCACTTTAGACAAATGGTTATCCTTTTTAAAAACTTCCAGTGTTGGAGCAGTCACAACTTCTAGAGGCAAGTTGTTCCACTGATTAATTGTTCTAACTGTCAAGAAATTTCTCCTTACTTCTAAGTTGCTTCTCTCCTTGATTAGTTTCCACTCGTTGCTTCTTGTCCTACCCTCAGGTGCTCTGAAGAATAGCTTGACTCCCTCTTCTTTGGGGCAGCTCCTGAGATATTGGAAGACTGTTATCATGTCACCCCCTATCCTTCAGACTAGACATACCCACTTCTAGCAACCATTCTTTATATGTTTGGCCTCCAGTCCCTGATCATCTTTGTTGCTCTTCTTTGCACTCTTTCTAGAGTCTCAACATCTTTTTACAAAGAAAGTATAAAAGTGTTGGTTGTCCCGCGGTTGCATCACAGGCTAATAAAAAAGACTCCAAAGAAACAGACAAGATTCTATTTCTCAAGCAGATACTTTAGTAGGAATGGTTTGACTTTTGGCCTGGGCACATATGCCAATGGCAAGGCAAACTCAAGGGACTAACAAAAAAGAATGTGTGTTCACAGCTGTACAGTACACCAATACAGATTACATGTTTTCAGGGTTGCGGCCACAACAGAATGCTAATTAACATACTGGAGTGATGAGAACGGCTGTAAGGCCCTTATTGTTCCATTATTTCATGCAGCCCAGCTGCCTTTGTTTATTTCACTTATCCTCTCGTGCCACAGGTTTTCACTCCAAAAATACTATCCCAATACAATGTTAATATTTAAAAAACAAAGAGGTGGCAGATTGTCATTTCTGTGTCAGTCTCAAACTGCAGAACTGTTAAGCTGTTTGAAGCTGTTTGGGGTGCAGTATTTAGAAATAATTTAACAGCCGTATTCTGACACTGCCTGCATTCTCACATAATGGCTGAGTATGCGAAGCAAGCAAATGTATAACTATCCTGACATCACTTATGAGATTTAGATTGGTCAGTTAATGGAAGTCTTTACCAAAATCAATACCATAACAGCTTCTTGAAATGAATGATTTTTTTTTTTTACATAGAGCACTAGGAACAATAAGCACCGAAATATACTATCTTTAAATAAACACAAAGGAATTGGATTTTGAAATTAAAAAGCAATTATACAGCTTTTAGGGAACCTCATTCCCCCCTCCCTTTTCTTTGGCAAAGTCAGGTTTGGTTGCTTATTAAAGATAGACACTTACAAAATGAGCAACACAGAATATTAACGGACTACAAAATCCATCTATGTCTTTTCTTGGACTGGGAAAAAATGTTGGACTTGACGAACTCACCTAGGTAGGAAATAAGTAAGATTTGAAGAATTGGGGTGGTAAAATATTGTGGAAATAAAGGAAGACTTTCCAGCTGATGTCACATAATTATTTTGCTAAATTGGAGGCAGGGGTGAATGAGAACTAACAAAAATATATTTTTTTGCATCAAATTACAAAAGAAACAATTCTGTGTCTGTTTCAGTTGTTGAAACTCAAAACGTCCTAAACTGAAATTCAGTTGTTTTGAAACTCAAAACGTCCACTGAAACTTCATCTTATTCTCTTATATTTTTCAAACAGGAAGTTTTAAACTTGAAGACTCTCTAGAATTCATTTGTTCAACAGGAAATCTAGAATGTTGCAGTGTAATTTTGGAATGTGCCACTTCTAATGCTACCATCCGCATTGAAAGCATTATCCAAAGATCACCCTTTGTTATGACTTTTCGTTCTCCAAAAAAATATTAACACAACTCACACAGTTGTTGCTTTTTTTTAATCCACAAGTCAGCTCAAGAGATTTAGAAGTGAAGGGGTTGTCATACATTCCCAAAAGTGTCTGACCATTTCAGGGAAATGCCATTCTTCAAACCAACAAAGCTAAACTTAGTTAGCTGAGCTAAGAGAATGACAAGGGTTAAGAGAAACCCTTATATTTTTCAAATAGTCTTGGGAAATTTTTGTAATATCTCTCTTTGAGCTGAAAAGTAGTGCCAAGAATGCTTGCCATTTGTTTATACAATGGGTTCTCTTTTACACATCCAACATACATATTTCAGCACAATAAATTAATGGCATAAAAATGTGGTCCTACATCCTTTTGTACCTTATTGAATTTCTGACAGAAATACACCAACAACTTCATATAACTGTTTCTGAAGAACAGTTGCAGGAATAGGGTATAGCTAATTTAATGAAAAGAAAGACTAGGGGATAACATGTTAGTAGTGTTCCACTATCTAAGGGGCTGCCACAAAGAAGAGGGAGAGGTGTCAAGCTATTCTCCAAAGCACCTGAAGGGAGAATAAGAAGCAATGGATGAAAATTAATCAGAAAGAGATCCAACACAGAATCAAGGAGAAATTTCCTGTCGATGAGAACAATTAATAAGTGGAACAACTTGCTTCCATAAATTTATTTATTTATTTCTTTATTTGATTTGTCAATTGCTTACAAGATAATAGGTATAAGTATATACATAGTTATGAATACATGAAATGGGTACATATAAGAAAAATAAAAAACAATAGGACAGGGACGGTAGGCATGTTGGTGCGCTTATGCACGCCCCCTACAGACCTCTTAGGAAAGGGGTGAGGTCAATAGTAGACAGTCTAAGGTTAAAGTTTTTGGGGTTTGGCGAAAAGAACGCAGTTGCTCTTAATATGATCACAGAGGTCATTTATGTAGAGTATGAAGAGAGTTGGTCCTAGAACACTGCCTTGGGGGACACCACTATTGACAGGTACAGAATTTGATAGGACACTCCCAATTTTGACCATTTGTTGTCTGTTTGTCAGGAATGCTTCTATCCAGTTATGCAGTTGTCCAGAGATACCATAAGATTTTAGTTTTAGGAGTAGTTTGTCGTGTACCACTGAATCAAAGGCTTTACAGAAGTCTATGTAGATTGCATCTATTGCTTTGCCCTGATCGAGTTGTGTAGCCCATATGTTTCTGCAGTGTAAGAGTTGCAGATTGCAGGATAGTTTTTTCCTGAAACCAAATTGTTTATTTGAGAGTAGGTTGTTTGTCTCTAAGTGGAGGATAATGAATTGGTTAATAATTGATTCCATGACTTTATAGGTGACGCAGCATAAGGTCTGTAATTTTCAACTAGGCTGGGGTCTCCCTTTTTGAAGATGGGGATGACCGTGGCTTGTGACCATAGGTTAGGCAAGGAGCTGGTCCTGAAAGATTTTTCAAAGATTATGCTTAGAGGTTCGGCTATGGCAGTGGATAGCTTTTTTAAGAAGTAGGCACATCTTCCATCCGGTCCAATAGATAGAGATGGTTTTAGATTGCGTAGTGGTTTTTCAACATTGTATTCTGTAAAATCAATATGTATTAGATCATTGTAGTTGTCTGTGGTTCGACTAGGAAATACTGGGCATGATCCATTGCTGTTTACAAATACTGAGCCAAAGAATGTGTTAAAGATGTTGGCTTTAATGGTGTCATCATTGCAGTCTTTACCATTAGGTCCTATCAGGGGTGGGATGGACCTTGAGTCTTTTAGTTTGTTGTTTACAAAATTGTAAAAAAGTGTGGGTGGAATTGGTGCATAGGTTTTCCTCTTGTTTAATGTGATAATTGGTGCATTCAATCTTTATCTGGTGGCATAATTTTTTGTATCAGCTTTTGAAACTGGCAACGTGACCAGATTTGTTTTTCCACCAGAGTGATCTCTTTTTGGATTGAAGTTTCGTTATTGTTATGGGTAATCTGTTTTTTTCTTTTTTTTTCTTTTTGGAGTGGTTGTTGGTACATATAGTTTGATGACTCTTTTGACTTCAAGTAAAAATATGTTGCAATGGTCTTCAACAGTATTGCATCCAGTGAATAGAGATTGCTAATCAAGGGATGAGAGATCATTGTCTATAAGATCATAGTTGCCTTTTTTGAAGTTATAATTGGGGATTACGTCATTGTGTTGATTTTTGTGTGGGCGTATGTTGAGACAAAAGTCAATCATATTGTGGTCACTGCTGGAAAAGGGTTCTTTGGTTTGTATTCTGTAAATTAAATTCAAACTATTGCAGAAGATGAGATCGAGGCAGTTGTTTAGTCTAGTGTTGTTGGTTACTAGTTGTTCCAGTCCCAGATTTGTAACAGCATTGTAGAAGGTTGCGTGTATTGGTTCAGTTGTACATTCATTTAGGGACCAGTCAATATGAGGTAGATTGAAGTCACCAAGAAAGATAAAAGCGTGTGGGCAGGATGCTGCCCATGTTAGTAGTGAATTTAGCTTGTTTACATGTTCGATGTCATAATCAGGTGCTCTGTAACATAGTAAGAATCGAATAGTAAGAATGTGATATTTAAGGACAGTTCACAGACGATGGTCTCAGGAAGAGCAAGCTCCTGGGTAACTTGTATGTTTTTTAGATGTAAGGACTTTTTATAGAAGATAGCAACACCACCTCCTCTACGAATTTCACGATCTGATCGGTAAACATGATAGTCTCTTACTGTGGTAATGGAGTCAGGGAGAGATGCATTGAGCCATGTTTCACAGACAAATATGATGTCGAATTTAGTCATATTTAGTAAGAGGAGAAATTCAGGTATTTTATTTGCAAGGCTTCTTGCATTGAGTAGCTTGCATTTAAGGCCAGCAGTAGTTGGAATTGAGGTAGTTAGGGGCATGCGTGGTGGGTACTGGTGGGTACTCTCTCACTGAAATGAGAGAGTACCTGGTTGGTACTCTCTCACTGAAGGCTTTTAAAAAGACATTGGACAGTCACTTGTCTAGAATTAGGGGACTGGAAGCTAAAACATATGAAGAACAGTTGCTGGAACTGGGTATGTCTAGTTTAATGAAAAGAAGGACTAGGGGAGACATGATAGCAGCCTTCCAATATCTCAGGGGCTGCCCCAAAGAAGAACGAGTCAAGCTATTCTCCAAAGCACCCGAGGGAAGGACAAGAAGCAACGAGTGGAAATTAATCAAGGAGAAAAGCAACTTAGAACTAAGGAGAAATTTCTTGACAGTGAGAACAATTAATCAGTGGAACAGTTTGCCTCCAGAAGTTGTGACTGCTCCAATGCTGGAAGTTTTTAAAAAGATGATGGATAACCATTTGCCTGAAGTGGTATAGGGTTTCCTGCCTAGGCATGGGGTTGGACTAGAAGACCTCCAAGGTCCCTTCCAACTCTGTTATTCTATTTTCAGAATGGTATAGGGTCTCCTGCTTGATCAGGGAGCTCAACTAAAAGACCCCCCCCCAAGGTCCATTCTAACCCTATAATTCTGTTCTGTTATTCTGTTATATGCTGAAAATTATCATTAGAAGTTACAGCTGTATACACAGTGGACCAGCCAGGATGGGGAATAATGTATGTTCAGGAATTACAGGTTAGGTTATGAGAATTGTAAATAGCATCAGGTGGGGGAACTTATCTATACATCATTAAAGTAGCTTGAAGAAGTCAATTCATGAAATCTTCTTAAAAGAGGAATGGATACAATTGTCTATGATATAGAGAGAGATACTTTTAAATTGCATTACAATTTAATAATTGTAATAATTCTGAATAATAATTTTAGTGTGCATTGATGAATTAGTTTGGAATATTAATAGGTAGGTATTCTTCTCTACTATTTCCTGCACAATTCACTAATCAGTGGTATGTGCTAAATTGATAAAGCACATTGAACGTATCCAATGGGATGGAGCAGTAATATATCTTTTAAACATGAACTAATCAGTAAATTACATACACATGTGTATACATGTCTAGGTCTTTTGAAAAAGATTTGATTTCATGTTCCAACAACCCAAAATTTGTGGTAGTTGTGGCTGCTGCTATTGTCATGTGGTTTTCATTTTCAACATTCTGTGACAGTTTCCCAGACAATCTCACAATCCCTTGCTCCCTTCACCACCCAGTATAGTCACTTACTCCCTGCTGGAAGGGGGAAGGGAAGGGAAGGGAAGGGAAGGGAAGGGAAAGGGGGGAAGTAAAGTTGCTTTTTCACACTCCCTGCCAAATTCCCACAAAGAAGCTCAATATGGAATCTGGCCAGATATCAAAAATGACTCCTGCTCTTATTGCTTACCTACCTTATTTCTCTGTCTAGGAAAGGAAATATCTCTGAAATGTTGACCCAATGAGGCAGGCATTGCCTAGAATGCCAATAATAATAAAATTAATTTTAGTAACACAACATTTTAGAATGGCTTTCTCCTCTTAAACTACCATTCATTACATACATTTGCAGTGCAAAAAAAAAATATCTAATGGCAGAACAAAACTGTTAGTTTTCTGACTTCTATCAGAGATATCTACTTTGTATTACATATGAACTGTAGTTTAGAGACCAGTAGACCAATGATTGCAGTGAGTGAATTTATAGCTCAAATACTCAGAGGAATTATTTAGCCATTCTTTTTATTTGTTTTCTTTCAACTCTGGGTCCATAATATTCTATGTGGTTTGTCCATTAGCATCCCAAGAACTCAGATATATAATCTAAGGGATCTTTGTGCACAATCAAGTTACCAGATAGTCATCACATCAGGAACTCTTGAGAGATTTTTGAATTAAAATGTATCCACTTGCCTACCACTACTGTCCTGCAACAAAGACACATGAAGCACCCATGAAATTCCATTCCCACCACCAGTGTGCTTTACTTGGTCACCAAAGACTTTTCTTGCACTGTTGAAAAAGTCTTGAGTATGAAAATTTAAAAACCTTAAGGTAGGCTCTGCTTCTTCAGGATTTCACTCTCTTAAATTTCACAGCAGCCTCATGCCTCTGAAGCCAATTTAAGTATTCATAACTCATCTATCTGACCACAATTGGAGAGTATATTTTTAATCACCAGATCAAAGCGTTATTTATTCTTGCATTGCAGGCTGGATTGGCCAGCTGAATTCTGAGAAAATCCAGGATGCTACAGCTTTACTTAGTTTACTAGCATAAAATGATGTTTAATTTTGTTTCCTAGTTACAGCCTCAGCCTACTTCCAGAATTGGCAGCATCTTGCCTTGAAGAGAGGCGAGAGAGGCTCTACTCATACAGCAAATAGAAATTTAAGTAACTGGAGCCTCTTGTGTCACACTAGGTTTATGAGAGGAAAAGGCACCCTGCCTCTTTTATGTAGCCTTCAAAGCACAGGTGTCTTCTTTGAATCAGATGCTGGACACGGCTCAGTTTACTTCCTAGTTCATAATCAATCTATTGTTCTTTTATACACAGATACAAAATTCACAATATGGCAGTCATACTAATACCATTTTTAACTCTCCATATTCATATATATATTGGATATATGTAGTCCTAGTAGAGCTGGCACACGTAGTCTCAAGACATATGCTGAACAGATTTTCATGCCCAGAAGAACTTCGTGTTCTATATCAAGGGTCTTCAAACTTGACAAGTTTAAGACCTGTGGATGTCAACTCCCAGAATTCCTAAGCTAACAATAACTGGAGGAGGAATTCTGGGAGTTGAAGTCCATAAGTCTTAAAGCTCTCAAGTTTGAAGACCCCTGTTCTATAGGAAGGCAATGTTCCAAGAGTATTGTAAAGGTGAAGGTTTCCCCTGACCTAGCATGTTTGACTCTAGGACACAGTGCTCATCTCTGTTTCTTAGCAGAGGGAACCAGCATTGTCCAAAGACACTTCCGCGGTCATACATCAAAGGTGCACAGGACACTGTTACCTTCTCTCCAAAGTGGTTCCTATTTATCTACTTGAATTTGCATGCTTTCAAACTGTTAGGTTGGTGGGAGCTGGGGCAAATAATGGAAACTCACCCCATTGTGCAGCACCCGGGTCTTAAACCCAAGATGTCAGCTTTCCAGCTAACAAACTCAGTGTCTAGAACCTTTAGTACATTGGTAAAGAGTGTCTGGTGGGAATAAAAGCTTCATGCAGATAAAAAACTCTTTCCTTGGATTTGTACTTGGTGGCCGCAAAAATAAAGTTTCTACTTTAGAACATTTATTAGAAGAATGGAGGTGAAAGTGTCATAACTGTATAGTCAACTTATTTATCACAACAATTATATGGCTACAGAAAGGCTATTGTTATCTCAAAGAACATATGGGACATGCCCATTTGGGAAAACTACAACCTTTTGCTTTTAGCCCATGGAATTGGACAACAAAAATGCATAGTAATAAACTGATTATGCCTGTAATCACTGGATATTTGTATAAATGCAAGACATAAGGCATAAGTGAGTCCATGTGTTAATCACAAGTCAAGTGTTTATTTCAGCTTGCCTGCGTGCAATGAGAGAAACAGAATTCAGACTCACTTCAGAATAAGGCACCGTTAAAGAGTCTTATGTAAACAGTTAATGAAGAAATGTTCAGAGATGAATTAAGAATTGAATGCATACGTCATATAATGTAAGCAAGGAGTAGGGACTTTTTTTTTCCTGGCTAGACTTCTGAGAACATCCAACTGTTCCCTAGTGGTCTTCAGAAAACATGTAATTATTTTGTTAAATAAAACACCCATCTCATTCCAGGTCTAGACTAGAAGCAATCAATTTTAAAATGCAATCTATTCAATTATAATGTCTTACTACACACTACCTAACAGGACAACTGTGATAACAATAACACTATAGTCTTGAGCCTCTGTTGGATTCAGCCAACAACCAGAAGCTGTTGCAAGGAAAGCTGCCTTCTGTAATTGACTGATGGCAAATTTGTCCATGTTTATGGTGTTCTAGTGGTGCTCCAGTTGTTTTGGAACTGCACCCAAGGTGCCTATTACTATTGGTACTATCCTTGCTTGCCTTTGCCATAGTTGTTCTATTTCTATTTGTAGGTCTTTGTATTTTGTTATCTTCTCCAGTTCTTTCTCTTCTATTCTGCTGTCTCTAGGCACTGCCACATTATTATTATTATTATTATTATTATTATTATTATTATTATTATTATTATTATTATTATTGGTGTTGTTGTTGTTGTTGTTGTTATTGTTGTTGGTGTTGTTGCTGTTGCTGTTGTTCCTACTATGCATGAAAAAGAGTTTTGTTTGGTGGCACAATATAAGATGCTTCAGAAGATTGGAGAGGCTAAAATCAACAGCCACATGCATGTCATCTTCAACTACTGGCATTCTCAACAACGAGTGGTTCTATATGCATAAGGGACATCCGTATCCAATACAAAACCCTATTGCTCTTGACAAATCAAAAAGCAAAAAATGAAAGAGTTCAGTAGATTCTATAGTATAACCCAACCTTCTCAACATGACCTTCTGCAGATTTTGTTAGGGTCACATTGGCTGAGAATTCTGGGAGCGGAAGTCCTCACATATATTGGGGGGAAAAATAGCTTTGGAGAAAGTTGATAAGATATATTATCTGTCCTGGTGTTTCCCTGGAGGCACCCTTCTTGTTCTATTTTCAATATCCTATATTTATCAAAGTGAGGAAGACAAAGAAATTGCAATAATTACAGCAACAATTACTTAGTATTAGTGGGATAGTGATTTGTGGGATGGAAGTTCTGAAGAGCAAACATTAAACAATTAGTATTCACAACAACAGTACAAGTAAGAGACATATAATTTACCAAGATTCCGCAGATGGGAGAAAAAAAACAAAAGGAGTTACCTGCCATTCGCAAGTATAACCAGAACATACATTTCTACAATTTTGGTTATTTTTACATCCAGCAACTTTTATGTGATAATCTCTCAAAGAATAGTCAGAGTCACATACAGGGGAAATGGGTGGCAAAAAAACATGTCGTTAATAAATAAAATAGAACAAGAAGAGAAGACATACTACATTCATGTTTTACCATTTTCCTTTTTCCTAAAAAAATAATTTTAGTCAACTAAATTTAATGTTACTGTGTGTTATTTCAATCTCTATATAGAGTCATGTGGTGCAGTGGTTAAAGGGCAGTATTGCAGGCAAACTCTGCCAACAGCCTGGAGTACAATCCTTGACAGAGCTCAACTCAGCCTTCCATCCTTCTGAGGTTGGTAAAATGAGGACCCAGATTGTTGGGGGGCAATATGAAATAATGCTTATATTGTAAACCACTCAGATAGTGTTGTAAAACATTATGGGGTGGTATATAAGTCTAAGTGCTATTGCTATTGTTATACTGGTGTTTTATCAATTGTCAGTTCCTAGAGTCACCTACAGGCAAGTTTCAAGATGATGTCTTTTCCATCCCTACTTAGAGAGGTCATGATGTCTTCATGCCAACTATTTGGTGGGTTGAGGCACACTTGCCCAATAAACATTGTGCCAAGGGCTGCACTCCAAAAAAAAAAAAAAATTAAATGGGGCAAACAGAAAGGAAAAGGTAAAACCAAACAAAAAGTGACACATGATTTAATTTACCTTTAAAAATCATTGAAATGAAATGGTTTAAATGCAGTGACTCTAACAGTTGCCCATGTGTGCAATAATATTTTTCTTTTTCTCAAGGGCTAAGCATAGAAATTTGGCGATGGCACTCAGAGAAGCTTTGGGAATTGCATCCAAAACCTGGGACTAAGTACCCCTGCTCTTCACAGATAACAGGGTTGGGATACAAGATTGCCACAGGTAATGGGCAATATGTGCCTAGTAAATTCCGACCACAAACAGACATGTTTATTGATCCAGTGAATCATGACTGCATGGAATGTTGAATTAATGGAGCAAACTGCAGAAATGAAGGAGACAGGGTAACTCAAGTTCCCCATAGTCCTACAGACAATAGACAGCCCAGGATGAGGTTTCCTAGATAGCAAATTTCCATTTTATCTCTTCCTCTGAATAACATCACTCCCAGGACTTTGGAGAGAGGCCCTTTTTGGGGTTTGTTTTAGACATTGGTAAGAATGCCAAATCTATGTTCGTCAATATTTTGAAACATCACTGCATCTTCTAAACATTCTAAACACCAAGAGCTTCTGCACCCGAGACAAATTCCTTGTGTGTTGAATCACACTTGGCCAATAAAGAATATTCTATTCTATTCTATTCTATTCTATTCTATTCTATTCTATTCTATTCTATTCTATTCTATTCTATTCTATTCTTCTTATTCTTATTCTTATTCTAATTCTACCCCCTGCAACCCTACCTTACCCGACTCTACTCTGCTTTACTCTACTCTAGTTTTCTACTCTTATTCTGTTCTGTTCTATTCTATTCTTCCCTTCACTAACTCAGTCCCACCTCAACTATTCTTTTGTGGACTCAGACAGTACCTAGAACTTGTGAGAGAAAAGGAAAAATGAAACTGTTTTTCTAATGCAATTTTTCCATCCTATATTCATCTTCTCCACCTTTCTGTCTGGGTTCTTTAGGCATGAGGACCTCAGAAAGGAGCTTAAGTAACCAAAAGGACATGGCAGAACTCCATCCCAAACATACTTTCGCTAACACTGTAATATAGGTAGTCTTCAACTTACAACCACAACTGGACCTGAATTCCTGTTACTAAGCAAAACTATTGTTAAGTGAGTCGTGGCTGGTTGCCATGGTTGTTTAAGCAAATTCCTGCAGTTGTTAAATGAATCATGCGCTCAATCAGCAAATCCTTCCATTGGTTTTGCTTGTCTGAAGCCAACTGGGAGGGTCACAAATGGCGATTATATGACCCTGGGACACTTTTTTTGCCACCTTCTAATTTACATTTGAAATATTTTTGATGATCCTACCTCCCATTTATAACTATATCTATGTCTACCTCCAACCCACCCACCTCTCTCTCTCTCTCCCTAATCTATCTATCTATCTATCTATCTATCTATCTATCTATCTATCTATCTATCTATCATCTACCTATCTATCATCTATCTATTTCTATCTTATCTCTATCTCATCTCTATCTTATTTATCATCTATCTCTATCTTATCTCCATCTCATCTCTATTTCATCTACCTACCTACCTACCTACCTACCTACCTATCTCTATATATCTATATTTATATCTGAAATGTAAACTAGGAGGTAGCAGGAAAGGTGCTAGAGTTTTGGCTTGTTTTCTTCTCAACCAACACCCAGTTGCTTCTTACAAGGAAGGAAGGAAGGAAGGAAGGAAGGAAGGAAGGAAGGAAGGAAGGAAGGAAGTCCAACACTTTTGTATAAAATAAGTTGTCAACTACCCAAGGCAAACCCCAGACATCTTTGCAACATCTCGCAGAAGGGTTAAATTTATATTCTATTAAATATCTCCCCCTTCTTTCCTGTTTCTTTCCCCTCCCTTTCTTCCTTTTGGTTTCATCTTCTCTGTAAAATACATAACTTAAAGTGAAATCAAATATTAAAAATGACAGACTCTATAAGTGCCGTGAGTAACTTCAGGTCACGGAGGGAGGGAAACGCAGGCAAGTTGTCAGGCACTATCTGTCAGAGTGAATTAGAAACAATCAACAGAGACTGAAAGGGAAGGTGATTGTTATTAAGCAGTGGGGCTGTGAGCAAGCTACCCAGATGTGGTCATGCATATAAAGAACAGGAAACAGGAGTTTAATTCAGGAAGCACTGGCGAATAGGGCAGCACAAAGGATAAAAGTCTTTTGTCGCTAATAAGCTGGAAGTTACTTTGATAACAGCAGGGTTAGCATCGAGAATAAAACACATTGCTTTTCCCTACCATACACCATTAATATCACAGAAATCTGGTAGAAAGGAATGTGTGGCGGGGGGGACGCTTAGTAACCGGGGCCTCTCCATCAACCCAGCAACACAATGTCTCAGCTCATATTATTAATTAGGGTATCGTGATTGGAGAATGTCTAGATGGCAGGAGTGGGGGGGTGGGAAAGGTTGCAGCTTTCTTTACCTTCACAATGGCTCCCAAGCAAGAACTCTGCACGCCACTAATAGTCATAAGAATAAACATGACTGTGCAACCAACTACAATGTAATAATGATGATGATGATGAAGATGAAGATGAAGATAAAGATAATAACAATAACAACCATATAATCATCACTGCATCATTGTTCCACTGCTGAATTGCTTTGTGTGTTTTTTTCTCACCCTTTTCTTTGGTGAATCATTGAAAAACATCTAAATATAAGGAAGATCATTCCTGTGGCAGGGAGACTTAATTTTGCATGCAGATTGGGCTTGATTTTAGAAAGAGTGTGATGGGAAATCAAAGTGTTATAAGCATGCATTTTGCAAAAGATGGTTTAAGACTCGAGGTGGACTGCGGAATAAATAAAGATTCAGCAACAATGCTTCTGGTCATGCATAGAGGTAGATGGATAGCAAAGATGAGAAATCTCCAGATGGCAGAGGATTACAACTCCCAATGGTATGACTAAGGAGGAGGAATGCTGGGAACTGTAGTTTAGCAGTTTCTAAAAGGTCCATATTCCCATCCTCTGTGACAGGCTAAAACCCAGTGAAATCCCTATTCTCATGACCCTTTCACTGAGAACCATGGATCAATCACCACCTAGCTTTAGACCTCATTTTAAGCCATAATTTATTTTAACTACAGTTTGCTGAGAAGGCCACAACAGATCAGATTCACACCCCCTGCTCTATCAAAGCAAAGAACCGTATTGTGATTGAGCATGAGGTGCAAACCCAGTGACCAAGGTTAAATTAATGGTCTTCCTAGTCATTTAGAATACCTGAGCTTCTGTGCAGACACATGCAACTTATGTTCTATGTTCTTTCATTTGCAGGCATCAATATGGATTCTTAATTTATCACTAGAAATTGGAAATATGCCAACGTAGAAAAATTTAAATACTCATGAATCTCCAGGAAGGATAAACAGAATGACCACGTTCTCTACAGGTAGCCAGAGCACCAAATCTATGTAATTATTCATTTTTCTCTACGTGTTCTTATACTGTTGCTGGTGAGATAAAGGAAGGCGATAGTATATCATTACATTTTAATTCCCTGCCTTTAATTAAACTGACTAAGACAGTCTAAAAACATCTGCGTGTGTGTTTCTACTATCTGACCAATTCTTATAGATGTACAAACCTGAAACATATGATCTGCATGGATCTGATCCTGGAAACTTTCATAGCCAGCTATAAATTTAACATCTGACCATCCATTAGTGTCTTCTCCCCGTAGGAGTTAATCTGATCAGGATGTCAATGCAAATCCCCTTCCCATGCAACATATAATCTTACAATTAGTAATTGTGCACGCACATAAATTGGAGACAGACGTCTTCTTGCTTCATGCATCAAGAGAAAAGTTTCTGTTTGCATCAATGGAGGTTGTCAGTCTGATGCAAGAAGCAATGGCTTTCTCCTTCTATAGGAGATCCTACAGGGACCTAGGTAAAATATTAAATGATCTCATTCCATCACTAATGTTTATTGAGTTGTGTGATTATTATCAAATCTGTTAGGCCTCACAGACCATAAAACTATGAAGAAAGAAATGGAAGAAAAAAATGTTCTCTGGCATGTTCAGAATGGTTTGCTGTAAAGAAGCCACATGGTTAGATCTGGAAAGAAGAACAAGCATGGGTAATTTCCAGACAGACCAAGATCTATCAATCAGGAAGTTTTTAAAGAAGAGATTGGACAACCATTTGTCTGAAATGGTGTAGGGCTATGATGCCAAACCTATGGCGCACCTGCCACAGGTGGCATGCAGAGCCATTTGTGCCGGCACATGAGCCCCAGCCAAACTTACCTGCACTGCTCATGTGTGCGCCTCCTAGCTGATTTTCGGCCTGTTTGAGGCTGTTTTTGCCCTCCCGGAGGCTCGAGGAAAGCCTCTGCAGCCTTGGGAGGCTGAAAAAAGTGCCACCAAAAGTGCCGAAATGGGCCCATTTTTAGCCTCCCAAAGCTGCAGAGACTTCCCTCAAACCTCCGGGAGGGCAAACATGGCCTCCCTCAGGCTACAGAGGCCCTCAGGAGGTTGAAAACGGGCACTTCCAGTATTTCTGGAAGGCCCGTTTTTCGGCCTTCTGAGGCTGCAGAGGCTTCCCTCAAGCCTCCAGGAGGGTGAAAATGGCCTCAAACAGGCTGAAAATCAGCTGGGAGGCAAGCGCATGCGCAGTGCAGGTAAGGGGCCAGGGCGGGGGGGTGTTGTGTGCACATACCCAGGGGGGTCGGGCGCATTGCATTGTGGGTGCTGGCACACCACAAAAAAAAGGTTCACCATCATTGGTATAGGGTTTCCTGCCTGAGCAGGGGGTTGGACTAGAAGACTTCCAAGTTCCCTCCTGTTTCTGTTATTCTCTTAATTTAAATATTCAGCTTCTTTCTTGGGAATTCTTGGTTATTTTCTGGCATGGAACATATGAAACTTTCCCAATCTGTCAGAGACTGGGATGATTCCTCTTCACAGTCTTCAGAGACCCAAAACAATGTAAAAGTTTACTCTTGGAGTAAAGCTGCACATATGTAGCTTGAGGAATATGTGAACCTGTAGCCAATATCTCCAAGAAGCTAAAAGATGCCTTTCTCTTTACTGAAACAATTGTTAGGATTTTCTTAATTCGCCCTAAATTCATACTGTATATAGTTTGGCTAGGCTTTTAAATCTCCTGGACTTTGCCATTAACCTTTCTACGAAAGTTTGTTTATATCCCACTTTTATTTTATTTTATATCATTTAACATCTCATCAATTTTTATGGTAATTTTATTAAACATTACAATTAAAAAGGTTTTTTTTTAAATTGCAAACTAAAAGAAGCTTTAAAAAAAAGGAAAAATTATCTATAACCAGTCGAATGGCTTGCCCTCGGAAGTTCTGGGTGCCCCATCACCGGAGGTTTTCAGGAAGAGACCGGACCGCTACTTGTCTGAAATGGTATAGACCAGGGGTGTCAAACTTGCATCATCATGGCAGTGTCACGTGACATATTGGGACTTTTCCCCCTTCACTAAACTGGCAGGGGCATGGCCAGAGTGTGACACATCCGGCCCACAGGCCATGAATTTTACAGCCATGTTATAGACTCTCCTGCTTGTGCAGGGAGTTGGAATGGATGACCTCAACGGTATCTTCCAACTCTATTATTCTATGTTCTGTGTTCAGTCATCAGTCTTAAATGTGGCATTTCTTTCCTGGAATTGTCAATTTAATAACTCATTAATAGGTATTAAGAGGAAGAACATTTACAAATTTTCTGGTGCTGTAACTTCCAAGTCTGTCGGGGTCTGGATGAAGATGCAAGGGTCTAGTAGTGCCAGTCTCCAATTCTTCCCTTCTTCCATCTACAGAACTTCAAGAAAGCGGGTGCACAAAGGCTGGTATCTTTTATTAAGGGCATATCTCATGCCATAAATATAGGATAGAAAAATAGTCAGTTTAAAAGCGTTTTCATTTACTTGATGTGCTCCTGTTGAGTGAAAACTAGAGTAGCATTCCATTCCATGATATATTCAGGGAAGACAGGATCATATTTAGTTCCCTACTGTAGTAACTTGTTAAAGGAGGACTCAGAAAAAGAGAATTTCAGAGGGAGAACAGGAGGTAGAGAGGGTACGACCAAAATAAAGCAGAGAATGTAGATAGACTTCCTCTGAAATCAAGTACGGCAGATGCTTCCAAGATCTCTCAGCAAAACAGTAGGTTCCCTCTGAGCAAACAATGAATTTACTGAGGTCATGAGAACGTATGTTGAGGAAGATTAGGAAGGGTGAGGGGAACTTTTACTTTTTATCAGAGAGTTTACAGCAGAAAGAGAGCAGAAGAGAGAAAGCTATATCCTCCCTTCCTTCAAAAGGAAAATATTCAGCTCACTTCAGGTCAAGGAAACTGCCTAACGTAGGAGAGGTTAGAATAGCAAGGGTGGCTATGGAGAAGACAATCTGGAGAAGAATGAAGCAATCTGGTCTGCCCACTCAATTTGCTCCTGCTTGTTTCTATCATCTCTGATTTAGTGTTGAAAAGCAAGGCTCTGAAACATGTGTCTCTCAGCCTAATTCCCCAAGGCTTCTGCAAGCAAGCAGTTCAGACTCTGGCAAAAACAAGACGATTGCTTGAGGCCAAAGCTGTGGAAGTCACCTATCTCACGGCCTTCTGTAAGATCTCCAAATATCGAGTTAGGAAGAGGTGTGTATTTGCTTTCCATTCTAGTTCATCACACCAGAGAGTAAAGCAGGGATCAAATTCAATGTGAAAGATATGACAATCTCCACTGCTGTTACTTTTGCTCAGTTTCTTGATTATACAGGCTTTGAAACTTTATCGGCACATAAGAAAAAACTTTCCAACCCCTCTTCCCCACATGCTATTGGCTGGGACATCTGCATTGTTCTGATGCTTGTTAGTGGATAAAACATTTATCTTATGTTCGGACTACATCAACAAGGTCAATTTTGTTTCAAGCCTGTAAGAAGATGATTCTGCAGATGAATTAAGCCCTGATTGAAAAGTTGCATTTTCAAATGGCTAATCACATTTTATTTCAAGGCACACCAAAAGCACAACAAAGTAGTTACTTGTTTGCCCATTTCAAACAGCAAAGTATGAAATGTTAGTAAGCTTGAGAAGGGTGTTCAGCAGACAGTCAGGGGAAGATTGGAAGAAAAATACACGAGGGGCTTTTAAGAAACTGTCTCCGGGATGGTTTTCAGAATGAAACCTTTGATGCATCCAAATATTTTTAGCATGAGAATTTACATTGGGGAATATTGGATATGGTTGTCAGTCATAACTCAAATCTGATGGCACAGAGACAAAGAGAATTGCAGAACATTAAACAGAACAGGAACAAGGTGTGTGGTCCAAAAGTCTACAAGGGACTACTCCTTGGTCTTCAGCAGTCACTTTCTTCCCAGATGGGCACTGTGGCGGGGAACACATGTCCTCAGTTGGTACCCTCAGTGATACAACTTGGCAGTTTTTATCCATACGTGGTTGCATCCCATCCTCTATCCTTAAAAATATTTCCACAAGTAGTTTGACTGAGCTGCTCAGCCGTGCAAAAGATAGGGATAATAAAATCCATCTGAATGTATTGAAATTAAGCCTAAAGTCTCAGACCATTTAAGACTGGAGTATCTGAAGGACTGGTTCTCCCGTCATGAACCTGTCGAAACCGCAAAGATCAATCAACACATGAGTTCCTTCTGAAGACATTCTTAAACGTTAAACGTTGGAGGTTCATCCATTTGAGATGTGAGAAGGGCCTTCTTCCTTGTCACCCTAGGAATATCTTTGGGGCCTCTTCTATGTGTCCCTAAGGAGTTGCATTTTGGGCTTTATTCTCTCTATATTTAGAAAATCTGTCAAGAAGCATTTCTCTTGTCATGCTTTTAATTGCTAATTAATTTTAATTAGGTTTCTTTAAAAAAAAACATGGTCTGTACGTTCCTTGTTGTTAGCTATTTTAAGTAGAAAGATGGGATTAAAAAGTGAGTAAATAAAATCTACACTTCAACTTGAGTGACTCTTGGCCCTGACCAAAGTTTTAAGCGAGGTTCCAGTTTCTTCACCTCCTCATGGATGAAGGTTGTTTTTCCACATTTGATGGGCAAATGCTTCTGATGGTTCCAAGAAGCCAAATAAGAATAACATCACAATATTATCATGAGAGAAAATGCATGCAAGAACCAATACTTTATTAAGAAATAGCACTTCTTTGGGAGAAAAATATAGGAAAAGATAGGCTATTTTCAACATTTGGAAACATTTAATGATTGTTTTTGAAGTCATGGTATTATAGGCATTATGGCCTGTTGAGTTGGATCAGGTAGACCTAGATTCAAGCTCTTGCTTGACCATAGAGTTGGCTTATAGCTGGTACTATCTTTTAGCTAAATCTACCTCAACTCTAGGATTACCTGAGAGATCAAGACTCTATGTTAGCCATGAAGATCTCTAAAGAGAAAAGGTAGAATCTCAATAAAGAGATGAAGAATCCTTAAAAACAAAAATAAAGGTACCTTCTTTCAAACATGGTGGTTATATCTCAAAACTAGGAAATAAGAAATTGGTTACAGGAAATAACAGGTCTTCAAATTGGGCTTAAGCCCGAACTTTTTTTATTAGGAATAAAAAGAGGAGAATTTAGTAAAAAGTCTATATACATTATACTACATATAGTGACAGTGGCTAGAATTGCCTTGGCACAAACTTGAAAATTGGAGTGCACCCCTTCCAAGGGAATGGTAATAAAGAAAGTGTTAAATCGATGTTAACCTGGGCTAGAGACCTTGGACATAATATTAACCTAGACCAATGGCAACAAATTTAGGACCAAAACAAAAAGATTATGTTAGCAACATCTTATAAGGAAAATCTGTATAAGATGTTTTATAGGTGGCACCTACCACCGATCAGATTAGCAAAAATGGATGGTACTCAATTATCTGTATGTTGGAAATGCTCGAAAGAATGAGGTACTTTTTATCATATGTGATGGGCTTGCCAAAAAACACAGGTGTTCTGGAAAAAAATGGTTATGGTTAGAGGAAATGTTGGGACTAAAAATTAGCTATATATCAGAGATGTTTTTATTAGGAATAAGAAAAGAGAATCTTAGTAAAGCTGACACTTAACTATATATGTAATCACAGCAGCAAGAATACTCTTTGCCCAAACTTGGAAAACTAAAGAAATTCCAAATGATGATACTATAATAGATAAGATTTTTCAATGCACAACTAGATAGTTTAACACTAGAATTGAAAGACCAAGATAAATTAGAATATTATATAGTATGGAACAAATTTTACATATGGAAGGATATGAAAGGAAGTTCACAAAATCGAAATTAGAATTTAAAGCAAAACAGAAATGAGATATAAGAATAAGATCTATAATGGTACAAAGTCTAAATGTATATATGTATATAAGTATATAAATGTTTATATTTCCTTATCTTTTATAACATAAAATGTAAAGACTGAAATGTATGTCAAAGAAAGTCCACCATGTTCAATATTTTTAATGTTTATTTTCAATAAAAAAAATATTTAAAAAACTGTTGGACTGTGCAGAGATGAATAAGCTGACTTTAGAGTTGAAAGACAGAGAAGAATCAGAATATTACATGGTATGGGATAAATGGTATAGACGGTTAGATTATAGAAATAAGGATTAAAAGTATATATGTATGTAAATGTATGTGTAACATCGATGTCACAGTGTTGTAAAGAATGTAAAAGGGATTTGTATTCTTGGGGAAAAAATGCAATAAATAAATAAATAAATAAGAACCCTAAAAAAAAGATCAAGCACAGACTATCTATTTTGTAGGACTGTGCTTTTCATAGCATAATGGGACCATCCACCAAAAACCAAAATTGTGACTTACCTGGAAATAGGCTGTGCATTATTGTGCACTCTGCTCTCCCCAACCACAGTTAAAATGAAAAAGACCCTGTTTGTGACTCATCTCGTATAAACCAGGAAACCGTCGTAAGCCAGGAACAGCCTCTGACTTTGCCTTCTTAGGAATAGTACAAACTGTCTGGCTTTGTTAACAGGGTTGACTGGAAGTCAAACAAGCACGGTGCTCATTTCTGAATAAGATAGAAAACCCCTTTCTATATAAAGTCATCTAGACGCTCCTCCAGAAAATTCTATCTTCCTCCAAGTACTTCTCCTTTTCAGAAACCACAGGACCACAATTTTGTCAGGATGGCTCAAAAATCGCGTTGTACGCTGCCATCATATCACTGACAAAATAATAACAAAGCATGGTTTGGGGAAAAAAGCAAACAGGTCTGTAGGAATTGTTTCTGCTTCTTGAACGTTATCTCCTGTAAGCTGGAGGTCTTCACATGTGGCAGTGGGATCATGCAGTACTTACCCTACTCAAGAACTGCTTTCCACTCTATGTTTCACTTTCCCGAAGGGTGAAAAAAAATAAAACAATTCCCTTGCTTGGCACATAATCTCTAAATCTTATAAGCAATGGAAACAATTTTTCAGTCCGAGCAGATTGGCAGTTGAGATCATTGGTTTTGCATACTGTAGGGAGCTAAACATTTACCTTATTAAAAGACTGCCCTCCAAAACACAGTGCAGTTAAATAAACTGTTACCACTGTAATTGTTTTACAAGCATACTGCTGATAATATTATGAATTACCACTAATGTCTAGTTAGTAAATTAATACAGGAGTATCATTTAGTGTTAATTCCAGCGAGTTTCCTGAAGTTAAGTATATGAAGAGGGATTAGTTTCCTTCAAGACTGAAATGTGCCTAAGAAGAAGGAGGGTATCACACACAGCAGTGCAGAAAACAACGCCATAACGTGGCATGCCGGGAATAGTTTGAAGTTGTGTGCCTTGTCTGCCTGAGAACTCACCAGCCCAGGAGCTCGGATGAATAGACTTTGGGCTTCAAATGAAAGAGGTGGAAATAAAGATGACAGTAGGACATTGAAGCAATTTTATTCCAAGATCTTATGAACCCTGTTCTCAGACGGATTTTTTTTCCTTCTTAGAAGTCCACTCATCTAAGGTCCATGAGGTCATTGTCACCCTAATGTTTATTAATAATACCTTAATCAATTAGTAATAAGCCATAATTGATAGCAGCTTTTATCAACTTTGCTAGATTATCACCCGAGAGTTATCCACCGCAAAGATTTAAATGCTTCATTTTATTTTTAACTTTCCTTTTTCTCTATTTCAGTAATGTCAGGCAAAGATCTATGGTTTTACTATATGAACAAATGATGGGGCAGAATAATTTATGACTTTGACTCCAGTTTTCAGGAAAGCTATTTCCAATCTTCACCTCTGATTTGGTTTATCAAAAGCTACTCAAACTGACAGCAGAGTTACTCACAAGTAGATGTTTTTTTACTATACCTCAAGGAGTGTTAGACATAGTCTATTTCCAAAATCTAACCTGTCTGCCAAGAAAGCCTATTGCAGGTTGAATAAATTAACTCAACAAGCGTTAAGACCTACAGTTGTAGTTTTGGATTGTAGGCCATTGGGTGAGTATATGAATAGGAGGAAAGCAGCAAGGACCTGTTGTAGCTGTGGGTCACCCTAGTAAATGATACTACTAGGAATATACTGAAGACCTGTGATAGGGACACATTTCAAAAGCTTTCCTTGGATTGACAAGAGCTAGAGACAATTTGACATAGTTCATTGTTTCCTTGCATACAAACTGGGCAAAAGACATTTAGTTTAGGGAGGTGCCTAGTATGAACAACAGTGCCATGAATGGTTCGACTCTGGTGCTCCTCTGAGACTTGTGGATATTTACAAACTTTCCTTCCATCAGTAAGTCCTAAAGGCCACAATGAACAAGAGTGTGCACACTGCAACTAGTCATTTCCCAGATCTTTGAAAGGCTAAACTATGCCCAATGAATTTGACACCTTGCAAACACATTAGAGATATGGATTCAATGGAGCAATGTCTGTGTGCCACCATGTTGAATTTCAAGTGAAGATTTTTGCTTCAAACCTTCGGACTCCGTGCTTTCTTTTTATTAGAAAGAAGGAGCCAGGGCCCATTGTTAAAATCACCACCACCACCCTTACTCTCTTTGCAACTGAAATTCCAGGAATCAACTTCCTCCCCTTGCCAGTCCCATCTAGAAGGCAGAAGTTTCTCCTACTGAAGAAAGAGTCATTGTCAAGCAGCAATCCAGAGGTCCCGATATGCCAGGGAAACAAGGAAAGGAGGAGGGTACTCGGCAAAGAATGCAAGCGTATCTTACCTTAGCAGCTTAACTGCATACTTGTTTTAAGGACTGTCAGTCTGGTTAGCAATCACTCAGTGAAAGGATGCAGCCGAGCTTGGCACTGACAGATTGCCAAAGGGGCGTCCCACTTCCCTATCACAAAAGAAAATAAAGAAAAGGAGTGATGTAAAGTGAAAAGTAGCAAATTCGCCAAATCACAGCAATATGCGGAGGTCAAGGGAAATTCAAGGGGGGTGGGGGGAGGAAGGTTAAAGATGAAATCAGATCTGGGGTAGGAGAAATGACAATCTATCCTAAAGGAAGGCCAGTGGTGACATGGGGTAGACAAGAAGCTAAATACTTCATGGCGCTGGGATCGTTCATTTTCATCAGATCAATAAAAGCTTATATTTATCAGGATTCCAAGCAGCTGCCACTTCTGACAGCCTACACTTTATTTTCCTCTTTCCTTCTGCCAGATCAGGGCAAAGAGAAGCAGAAGAAGAAGAAGAAGAAGAAGAAGAAGAAGAAGAAGAAGAAGAAGAAGAAGAAGAAGAAGAAGAAGAAGAAGAAGAAGAAGAAGAAGAAGAAGAAGAAGAAGAAGAAGAAGAAGAAGAAGAAGAAGAAGAAGAAGAAGAAGAAGAAGAAGAAGAAGAAGAAGAAGAAGAAGAAGAAGAAGAAGAAGAAGAAGAAGAAGAAGAAGAAGAAGAAGAAAAAAAGCCACTTTTAATGCTATTTACACCTGAAGTCACAATTCCATTAAGAGGACCTGTTTTGTTAAAGAAACAGGAATTGATATTATTATATTGGCAGGAGCTGGAAACTCTCTTTGTTCTTCTCCCCATGTTTTTTCTCTCCTTTGCAATCCAGACTCAGCAAGAAGATTTTCTGACATTAAGTGCACTTTTTGGGGGGTGTGGGGGTGGCGGTTCAAACTTACCATTTACAAAAGAGAAGAGAAGCTTGCTGCTAAACAGTTACTACTCTAATCATCTGTACAACAATATTTGCTATCAGGCATTCTAAATAGATTATCACCAGTCCATCTGTGTCATTATTGATTTATAAGGCTTTAAGCGGCTTTAAAATGGAAGCTTTCCCACTAAGGGGGTTTCTTGTATAAATCAGAAGCATACTCAAATATAGCAGCCATCACTCAAGAAGAGTGTCCATGTGTGCACATGCACATATTGTGTATGTTTGCATGTGTGTGTGTGTGCATTTGTGCATAGACACACACACAAGTACACACACACATAGATATTCATTTGCCACCCCTTAACTCATAATAAGAATGAGAAGATGATAAATTGCTTGTAATATACTGATCCAAACCAATATGCAAATTTTGGTGTTTTTTTTTTTAAATATATGACTTGAGTAAAAAGAGGCATCATTAACATATGAATGCTCTATGCAAATGATGGTGACAGAGCAGATGTTGCTGCATGTAATTGACCTATATTGAGAATTGCATCAGAACCCTTAACTCTATTAATTCACTACCCGGTAACTAGATATTGTCCCCCCCAAAAAAGTACATTCTTTGAAACCATACACTGGAAGTAAGTCTGAGAGTTCCAAGGATACTAAAACAAGGTCATTGTCACCCGTATTTTGCTGTCATCTGCATTCTGCTCCTTATGGATGACATCATCAAGTGCTTGTGTAAATCGATCACTTAATAGCATTTAGAAAAATACTGCAGTAGGGAACAGGTTAGGGGGAGAATTGTCCCAGTTTTTATTCTCTCTTTGGCAGAAATGTCATACCTCTTAAATTGAGGGTTCTTTTTTTTTCTTCTTTTTTTGCATGAGTGCACTGTGAAACACACAGATGCCATTTTATTCCCTGTCTTTATTTCCCCCCCCACCTCTTCTTCTCCGAATGACATTAAATTGTATTAACTAGCCTTTTGTCCACAGGGCACAGACCACCCTGTATATGATAATGTATTAATGCCCCCACATTCTAACCACTGAGCTGAAACATTTGGAGACTTAGAGGAGAAGTATGAAGCTTCATTGTGTGTGTATTGCCTGCTAACAACTGTGACACATACTAATAGAAACATACCAAATAAATTACTGCTTTCAGGTCTACCAAGCTGACATTTCTCTGCGAGGGACAATTTTATATTTGTGGCACAGAACAAAATTGCTTCATATGAAGCTACTGTGGATTAGCATAAAAATTAACACTTAAATTTCAGCTTATTTTCTACCCTCTCTTCCTGCCACAACAATCAATTCCTCTTATAAATCTGATTAGATTTTATGATGCTTATTATTCAAAGCATGTCTCAACACAGCATCCACAGAGCTTGAAGACTATTTGTTTAAATGTGGGAGGGGGGGGAAGCAGTAGATAAATCTATAGGTATTTTTTATTACCCCATTCCTAACCAGTTTCTTTCTCATATTGTAACATCAGTAATTGATTGCACACATTAATTAACATGTAAGGTAGAATTTCTGCATTATGCATGATTTATTTTCCTATCTAGTTAGTAGCATTGTCTGCTGACCTTGGGCTACTAGGACATTGGACTCGTTTTGGGTCCACACATAAATGCCAATGTTCATTCCCCCGAAAGTTATTAATGTCAGATATGAAATGAGATTTTTGATTTCACCTGCTTACTAAACCACAAAAGCAGTTGCTCCCCACAAAGCAGGCTTAAAAACCTGGAAATCTGAAAATGATCAATTGCTGAATCTAGTACAACTATATTCAGGAGGTGCAATTCGGGAGGAGAGAATTGACAAATACACTAAAACAAGTCCGGATTAAGATAAATAAATAAACAAACAAAACAAACAAACAAATAGAGGGGCTGTCAATTAGGAAAACCATGAACAGTGGACATCATAGATAAAATGTCTACCAATGTACATACAAAGTCTCCTACTTTGCATGATGACAGAAGCCTGACCTGACAGAATGCCAAGTGGTTGGATTGATTTTTTTTTAAAACCTGATGTTAAATTTTTTAAAAAAGCTTTCCTAACCATTTAATATTTTACACTAAGAAATTACCTTAACACTGCATATCAAAGCTCCAGCACAAGCTTTGATGTCCATATGGCGCATCTATGTTAGCAGAAGGAGCACTAGAAGTTACCTTTCATTGTCAGGTTCTGTGTCTCACTCTACCACAATATTGTTGACAATGACTAGAAATGAATCTCTAAAACACCAAACATGTGTTCTACTCCTGAATCAATTTCAGAAAACTGGGGGGGAGGGGGGGGAGTTGTGAGAGATCTGGAAACTATTTGGATCTGCATAGCCTTCTTTGTCCCTTATTTTGAAGGTGGGGAGGCTCTGTTTGAAGGACTGCCTAATTGGTGTTCACTCTACAAGCAACCTCCTTTAATTTCCTTTTCCAACTGGAATTATGCAAAGCCCATCACAAGACTAAAATTCCCAGCATGGAAAACATCTATTCAGAATAGAGAGTAGAGTAGAGTAGAGTAGAGTAGAGTAGAGTTGAATTGAATTCTTTATTGTCATGATTGGACATGCAAGGAATTTGTCTCAGTTCATATGCTCTTAGTGTACATTAAAAAAAAATACATTCATCAAGAATCATAAGATCTAGCCAGTTTGAGAATGATTGGAGAGAGGAACGATCCAAGCCACCTTCTTGTAGCCTGACCATTAGTGATCCACCTAACAAACCACCTGGTTTTGATCTTCATCACTCCATCTGGACAAAATTAAACAGAATTAGGTGTGATAGTGGATGAAGTGCCTCTGCCTTTTATCAATGGGGATGGAAAGATTCCCCTTGTTGTGGTTGTGATGCTGATGTGCAAACATATTGTGCAAGATTATCCCACGATGTGCGTTACTCTGGTTCCCGAGAAAATCTGCAGGAAACAACACCAAAGACGATTGCCTGAATAGCTGAATTGTACATCCAGTTATGAGGCCCCGTAGATGTTTTTGTATATATAATTATGTGGATTGTGTGTATATGTTTACTCTTCTTCTGTCATGGTCTCAACATACATTAAATAAATAAATAACAGGGATTATCATGAGGAGATCAGAGGCCCATTGTCCTTAAATGATGTCACGTCTCCCATATTCATTCAATTATGAGCATTTTCTCTTTAAATAATGAGCAGGAGGTTTATCTCAAAAAGCGTTGCCCAATAAAGCCATCAAGGGAGTGTTGCTTCCCTCTCTGTGACCTATTGAGAAGCAGAAATATAGACATTATCTGAGGCTTGATTATCCTCAAAATTTCCTTTTCAACAGAGAGTTATTTTGAGTCCAAATGTATCTAGCTTTGCCTCCAACCCAATGGATTGTGTTAAAGAGCCATCTGCTATCAGAAATTTTGCATCCATGAAAGTACTCACCAACCACACTCATAATAAAGGAGAATGGTTTAGATAAAAAGAGGCTGAGAATTAGCTCTACATGCTCTGACTTTTAGCTCTCAAAAAGACCTCTATTTTTGTCAATAGTATTTCAAAGGTATGTATTAGAGGGGAGGAATCTTAGCTACTTTACCGCTGTTCAAATCAGTGGGAACCATGCAACCCAAAACGAATGCAATGCTTTAAAGAGAAACAACCAATACTTATTATTCATATACAGTGGACATTTTTTTCAGACCCCCATTTTTACAGTTGTTTAGTTCCCACAGGAGGGTTATTAGTGACTTTTATGACTTTAATCACTTGCCAAAATTGAGGTTGAGAAAAAATCCCTTTCACACCTCTGCCATTCTGAAAACAATGCTCTGAGAAACTCGACGCTGGATGCAAAGCTGATGGGGACTGACAAAGCTGAGCTGCCCTAATTTGGGACCCCCAGAATTTGCTGAGTGTCAACTCCCAGAATTCTGAAATAGGCTGGACATTGACTGGGATGATTGGGAATACTGGGAGCTGAAATCAGACCAGTTCAGATAATCAGAGTTGGAAGGGACCTTATAGGTCAACTAGTCCAACCCCCTACCCAAGCAGGAAACCCTACACCATTTCTGACAAATGGCAATCCAATCTCTTCTTGAAGGTCTCAAGTGATGGTGCTCCCACAACTTCCAAAGGCAAAAGCTGTTTCACTGGTTGATGGTTCTCACTGTCAGAGAGTTTCTCCTTATTTCCAAGTTAAATCTCTCCTTGTTCAGTTTCCATCCGTTATTCCTTGTCTGGCCTTCAGGTGCTTTAGAAAATAGCTTGACCCCTTCCTCTCTGTGGCAGCCCCTCAAATATTGGAAGTATTGGAATATCCTGTCTCACCTGGTCCTTCTCTTCCCTAGACTAGCCATGCCCAGTTCCTGTAATCGTTCATCGTCTGTTTTAGCCTCCAGTCCCCTAATCATCCTGGTTGCTCTTCTCTGCACTATTTCTAGAGTCTCAACATCTTTTTTATAATGTGGTGACCAAAACTGGACACAGTACTCTAGGTGTGGTCTTACTAAGGCTTTATAGAGTGGTATTAGTACCTCACTTGATCTCGATTGTATCCCTCTATTAATGCAACTTAGGATTGCATTAGCTTTTTTGGCTGCTGCTGCACACTTTTTTGGCTCATATTTAGCTGGTTGTCCACTAAGACACCAAGATCCCTCTCTCACTTACTGATATTGAGCCTGGTTTCACCCAGACTATAGGTGTACTTTTGGTTTTTCTTGGCTAAGTGTAGGACTTTACTTTTCTCCACATTGAATTTCAGTTTGTTAGATACGGCCTAGAGTTCTAGTCTGTCAAGATCCATCTGGATCTAGAGCCTATCTTCTTGAGTGTTAGCTAATCCTGCCAGCTTAGTATCATCTGCAAAGGCAAAAAAAATCAGGTGCAACTCATTAAACAACTGCCTTCCTTAGCAACAAAAATTCTGGGTCCAATTGTGGTAATAAGTAAGGGCCTAAAGACCTGGCTCGGCCAGTTGGCATGGGGCCCCAATGGAGGAAAAACACAATGGAGGTGGGTTGATTGAATAACAAGAGATCCCATGTCCCCCAGTTCTGCCCCCCTCTCCTCACACGTCTTTGATTTTAATTTTTGGTTTTAATTTATTCAGGTTTTAATGATGTAGTTTTTAGGTCTAAAGCCACCCAGAGTTACCTTATGGTAAGATGGGCAGCCAATAAATGTTATAAACAAACAAATAATAAAGGACTGCCTATATGGTGATGATGATCATCACCTATTCTGGAATTATTTCCTTACTGTATTGCCTTGTGCAGGTATGTTCCTCTACATCACAAGTGTCAAACTCACCATGTCACATTGTTGTCATGTGATGTTTTGTGGTGTTTTCCCCATTCGCGAAGCTGGGTTGGGTGTAGCCTGCGTGTGATTCATCCAGCCCGTGGGCCACTAGGTTGACATCCCTGATGTACATAAAGAAGAAACCTGGTTAAGGAAAAGCATGTTGCTTTTTCTTCTAAAAATATCACCAGGATTCAACATTTGGAGAATTTTGAACTATTTTTTTTTATCAACGCTGCAGTGTATGGAATCTGAATTAGCTTTTGTGTTTTCCTACCTATTATTTGTATATTTCTTTACTGCTTCCCCACTGTTTATTTCTCCACCTGACACTGGTTGCAAACTACGAACCAATTACTTTAGAGCAGTTAGTGGAATAAACCTCTCTGTTCTCTAAAAAAAGAATTGTAAACGGTGACCTTTTGATTTTAAATATAAACCTATAGATAAACCCTTCAAATCCTGTGATATAAGGCACTTATTTCAGAAAACCTAAAATCTGTAGTGATGGAGTTATGCAGTTTATATTATCACAATATTCTTATTACAACAAGCATCATATTCAAACAAAATACAAGTACATTTTTATTGGTTTTCCAAATAAGCTTGCAATAAGATGGTTAAAATTTGATCATAAGCTTGGAGAAAGTTCTGTTTTATTTTTGGCAAAGCACTGTTCGTGCAAGTTTCAAGTGACTGATTGTCCAAAGAAAGACAATTCATTGTTCAGTTTCTTGGACACAAAGGTGTCATTGTCTTCAGTCTTATTCTCTTCTCATTCTAAAATATCCTATTATTTATTTTAAAGAAAACATAAATGACCATAACAATAAAATCTAGCTACTCTATAATCATGTATTTTATACCTAGCCAAATTCCTTTCTCAACCATATGAACATCTTATCATCTGAATAGTAGTTAAACATAATGGCTTGTTTGTATGGTCCACAATTGTTTCAGAACGTTATTTCATATTTTATGTTTTAACTAATTCTCTGCTGGGATTGACAAATGTTTTAATCTTTGCAAACTGCCCAAAGTTGTGTTTTAAGATGAGCAGCCATACAAATCTTTTAAGTAAATAAATAAGCTCACTCCTAGGTGGCTTTCATTCTTAGAATATTTATATAGTGTTTCAAGAGAAATACTTGAGCTAAAACATCATGAGAGCAGCCCTGCTAAATGAAAGGATATCTGAAATGCTGGTCAACAGCTTAAGTTTAAATCAATCAAGATAAAAAAAAATACAAATGGTTACTAGACAACTCAATTTTGGATTGGAAATTCAAGTTATATTGAACAGAGTTGGACTGCATATGGATATAGGTAGTCCTTGACTTATGACCATAGTTGAGCCCAAAATTTCTGTTACTAAGTGAGACAGTTGTTCAGTGAATTTTGCCCCATTTTACAATCTTTCTTGCTGCAGTTGTTAAGTGAATCTGGATTCCCCATTGACTTTGGTTCTCAGAAGGTCATAAATGGGATTACATGACCCCAGAACCCTGCAATCATTATAAATGGTTGGTCAATGGCCAAGCATCTCAATTTTGACCATGGGCATGCTGCAACATTTTTCAAAGTGTGAAAAAAATGGTCCTAACTCACAGATGAACTCCCAAGTTGCTTCAAGAGCTCTCATGGAGAGTGCTAACAACCAGATGACTGCAAAGAAATATGATCTTCCCATTCTATCAGAACTAATCCTTCCATTACCTGCACCATCCTGTCAGAACTGATGAAGCTTCTTGAATGAGAAGCAAAATGTCTTTTTCTGGGAAAAAAAACACGAAACAGTCGTTGCGTTTTGAAAAAGCATCTTTGTGATATCTGAAAGGAAGGTTGAGGAATGATGGATTAAGGGACCATCTAAACAAGGACCCATAGGTCATAGACTTAACCCCATCTAAGCTATATCTTCAGACCATGCTTTGCCCCTTCTTACAAGTGGATTCCCTTACTTACCATTCTAAAGGGAAATTTAGGTGTGTGTGACATTTATAACCCAGAAGTTTTTCATTTTTATTGCTGTGGGTCAACTATTTCTGGAAGTAATCAGACTAGTGGTTGTGTTAGGAGGGTGTTCAACTTGAGTATCTTTATTTGAACCTGTTATGAACACTTCTGACACCATTCCGCTAATGTGACTTTAGTAGGTTAATGCAATTTCTCTATTTTTATGTAGATCAGTTAAAAGTAAATTAATTAGACAACAAAAAGAGAAAAATGTGTAAATAAAGTAAAGGCTTAGTTATACGGACAATTTCACAGCCAGCCCAGAACACTTTTTTAAAACATAAGATTACCACTAAAATGATTATACTCAAGATCAGGAAAGATAAAGCCTTTTTTGATTAAAAAATACAACAGAAGAGTAATTTGATTATAGATATAATCAGATAGTGCATTCTGGAGGAGAACAATGCCTGAAACTACATAACTTGCTGCCTGCATAACTGTGATTTGCACATTTAAAATGATAAATTTAAGGCTATCAATACTAAATCAATTCCAGGAAGAGCAGATAAAACTGGAATAATTCATCATATCACTATATTGAAAACACAAAGAGGACACAAAAGTAATGGAATGCTTTGACTTTAATTTGGTTTTAGGTTTTTCAAGGACAATCCTCCCTGCAAGAGTTTAAAATATGCATTTTTTTTAAAAAAAAATCATCCTTCAGCACATCTGATCCAAACATACTAATGATTTTTATTGGTCAGATCTTGAAAGCAAGGTTTATTTTAATGGGGTAGGCATTAATTAACCCAACATGTACTATCTTTCAGTGTATCTGGCCAAGTACTTTCATTTACTCGTGTTTATTGTGAAATGTTTGCATTCCCAACATTGGAAGCCCACACACAGATTATTTCATACTTCTCCTCAGAGCACTTTACAAAAAGTTAAAAGAAGTTATTGTTTTTGATTAATGCATTAAGAAAAGCCCCGAAACCAGATGCTGAGAAGAAATGCATTCTTCGTTAAAACGTCGAAACGGCATTCATATGAAAATGAAGTGCTTAAACAGAAGTTATGCAGGCCAGCTTTTCATCGTTTTAGGTATCCCACAAAGAATTAACTTTGTCCATTTTGGCACATAACTCAACAAGAGACTTTAAAAAAAAAAACACTTCACCAACATATTTAACTGTAACAATTATATTTTTTTTAAAGAAAAAAAAACTAAAATCTCACAGTAGATAAACAGATATGTGGGATAGTGTGTTACAGATGGGAATTCTAAAGCGGTGGTTGTCATCTTTTGATTAAGAAAAGGAAATGATTTCACTAAGAAGACATTCCCTCTTGTGTTGTTTTGTTTTAACCGAGTTTGTACTTTCCACTGAACTGGACATATTTATTGAGTCTCATAAGTTACTTCACAGTTACCAACATCACTGTAATCTCAACAAACTATCTTTTTTCTTGCCAATTATCTAAATATCATAACTATAAAATATCTTAAAACATTCTCTGTAGTGTAAACATCTTAGCTACAAAGTCTTAAGTGTAAACAGAACGATGCATCAGAATGATTTTAAGCGATGTTATAAAAAAAAACCTGCTCTTAAAAACTAAACAAAAAATGTAAAGCTTCCATCTGGTTTATGATTTTTCCACTGCAGAAATGCTGCTGTGTGCCAGTTGAGTGAACCATAGCTTACTAAAGAGATTGCCGAGGTCACAAAGAAACAAAGAGCAAGACTTTAATGGTTACAGTTTTCTCTCTTTTATTTCTCACACATCAGTCTGATGTGGCTCAAATAGAATTAATACTGCAGCATAGAAAACCCAGACAGATATATATAGATATATAGATATATATGTGCACAATCTGTTTAAAAAGGAACCATTTGCACAAGGATTAATATTTTGCAAGAAGTGTCATTTAAGTAATTATGGTTGATTCGTTTGCAGCATCTAAGTGTGTTGTTATCACCCAACCGAAGTGAATTTATGCCTTCTTTACAATCTGTACACACATAGTTAAATATAGATAGTAAATTGCAGATGGGAGGAAAACAGGAAAACAACTTTGAAGTTCTTTTTGGAAGTCTTTGGATAAGTTTTGAAGGAGTATTAATTTAGAACTCCAGAGGAACAAGTTTTCCCTATCCCATAAACCCATATAAAGGAAGAGCTGGTGGCATGGCTAGATTACCTCCAAGGTCCTTTCCAACTCTGTTATTCTATGTTCTATGTTCAAATCAATATGTTATTAGGGAGGGATATGACCTCTTTTCATTCCTTCAAGTTTCTTCTTAAAATCCTCCAGTGATGGAGCACCCACAATTTCTGAAGGCAAGCCATTCCATTGTTCTCACTGTTAATTCTAGGTTGTATCTCTCCTTGATTAGTTTCCATCCATTGTTTCTTGTCTTTCTTTCTGGTGCTTGTTTGGAGAATAGCTTGATTCCCTCTTCTTTGTGACAGCCCCTGAAATATTGGAACACTGCTATCATGTCACCCCTAGTCCTTCTTTTCACTAGGCTAGATATACCCAATTCCGTTCTTCAAATGTTTTCCATCTCTGCCCAGGCCATCAACTTACCTCTTTATTATTTTACTAATGGTGTTGTTTGCAGGATCTCTTTGCCAGGATAGCAATTCCAGTTGTGAGTATGGGTTGAGTTGTAATTTGCCACTCTTCCACAATAGTCATACTTGTGTGAGAAGTTTCTTTGCATATAAAAGGGTGGATGGCTAGAATTATTCTTATGCACAGAATCTTTGTGCATATGGATGAAAAGTCGTTTTAACAAGGAGTTGGATCATTTTCTTGTGCACCTACTCCCTTGTTTTATTATGCTGCAGTTGGATCATTTTGTGGGGGACATCCTTCATTTAGTTTTTAACTAAGTCAAAAATACAGTGTTTTTTTTCCCTCTCTTTCTTTCTGAAACTGCCAGGAAATCATAACGTTCCTATAAGCAAAGCCAGATAATTTCAGATCACTTTTTTAAACACATAAGGATCTATGTCTTATGGGTGGTTTGTTATTTCAATTAAAAAATATCAAAATTTCTCTCCAAAATAGCCTTTTCTAAATATAATTGAATAAGGGAGAAATTGAACTGACATATATTTTGTTTGGGTCCTTAAAGATCTGAACTTCAATCTCTATGCACTGAAAGGCAGTAATAACGAAAAGCTGGTAATAAATGTTTATAAATGATAAATTAGAATTCCCAACTGTCTTTTTTCTGAGGGGTTTTCATGTTTAATGGACATATTTTATAGCATTAAATTGGTCTGGTAGAGATGAGTAAGAATGTTGTGCTTTTATTATGGATATCTTAAAGTTTCCAAACTTTTTCAGACAAAGGAAAAAAATCTATCTATCCATCCATCTAATGCATATACATATAGTTCATGCCTAATATACATACAAAAACACAAGTAATGCCATCTGGAAATCAGGATTCATTTGTTTTGCTATCCAGGCCAACATCTACATTTACTCAGAGCATTTACTAGTAGACTAAACGTCACAAAAGAGGGATGGATTTTAAATTGAAAAGGAAAGATTATATGAAAAAATAATCTTGTAGAGTTTTTCTCTTCGATTACACTTTTTTTTTCTCAAGAAGTAAAATTAAAAATACTCCTCAAGCCATCAGAGGCTAACTTTCTCTTCCTTCAACCTTTGCCCCAGCATTGAATATAACAGTTCTGAAAAACCATTTTAGAGATGTCTCTTTTAAGAAGAAAAAGCATCATATGTCTGGAAATACACACACACACACACACACACACACACACACACACACAATCTTCTAATTGGAAAATCAAGGCAGATATGGTATCCAGAGCCTAATCAACTAAAAATGTGTCACACATTACTAGCACAATGCACAGTACCATTTTCTTACCTGGGACATATAGGAACTATGGTCTTAGTAGTCTGTACACACGATCCAGAGACTAGGCTTCACATATGGAATCCCAATTCAGACAAGAGTTGAAAGCAGGCTGCTTAATCACTCAATTTTCCCATCTGTGAAAATAGAAAAAAATACTAATTGGATTAAAGGAAGGGAAGACTTAGGTTAACAATTACTCAGTTTAGTAGGTAGAGGTTTACAAAGCTTAGGACTGCTTGTAGGAATGCTGCAATGGTCCTTAGTGTGAAAAAGTCATAATTTCACATGGTCTATAAATGAACTGTTGTAAGTCAAGGACCAACACTATTGGGATAAAAGAGAACACAAAGAAAAGTGTTTTTTCCCCACATAATTTTTTTCCATGGCAGCCGTAGCATATGCAGCGATTAAAAAGAGGTGTTTCTTTTTTTAAAAAAAAAATGTTCCTCCATTTAATTTTTACTTCCGCACCCCAAATACATAAGAACTTGTATAATCCAATTCCCACGTTGTTTGCTCATACAAAGAAACAAGACAGTTCACTGCTACAGCAACCATTCCCTCTCAAAAAAGCAAGAAGCAATACTTTCACTGGAATTTTTGCAATGCTAGATGGACCTCCTTTGAGTTGAGTTCAGCATAACCCCCAAATTCTTACTTGCAGCCATGTGAACTTTTCAAAAATTCATTATGTAGTAGGTGAACGTTTTTTTTCTTCTCTGTAATTTATTTAAGTCAGATGTGTTTTGTATTGAAATCTGCAGTTCATAATCTTTGTTAATTATACGAGACATTCCATTCAAAGAACAAACTGAAAAATAATCCCTCTCTATCTCTCTCTCTTTCTCTCTCTCTCTCTCCCCACACATATCTACACAAACATACACGCACATATACATTAATATGTATATATAGAGATACACAGAGAGAGAAAGAAATGCATATAGAAGTTCAAAATTTGTGCTGGGTTTGTTCTTTTTTTATGAGTTATGTGCTATTGTTTGCCCTCCTAATTGGATGACTAAGTATCCAACATTGCAGAAATGTTAAATTGCATATTCAACTTGTCATTCATCCTGCCCTTTGTAGGGCATTGGATAGCTATTGAGCGCATCCAATCAGAGGAGCCATATGCCATCCATATAGCCAATCACAAGAGGAGGAACTGTAATCATGCAGGCAAAATCAAGTGGTATTCATCAGAGAAAATCTGCAAATGATTCTGGAATGACATTTCTGTGATCCTTTTCCAGCTATGTTGCCAAAGTGAAGAAACACAATATTGAAATGTTTCCTATAAAATATTGATTCCTTCGTATCCTCATGTGAAGAAGTGAAATTCTCTCCCTTTCCTAAAATGTGCAGCAGAAGAGAGAATTTTAGCAGTTTTACACTCCTGCTCAGCATCTCAACTCTGCCAAAAGAAATTATATTCTAATGCAACTCGGCGTCTCTGGTGCCTTCCATTGTCTCAGAGTTGACAGCCAGGTTGGGAAATAATTCATGGTTGGGACTCTTATGTCTTCTTTTGCATTTGGCCACCCTAAATTCAGATATAACATGCCTGATTCTATATATTATGTGTGAGTGCAGCTGGATTAACTGATTCATCCTCTGGTAGAGAGGGAATTCTCAACACTGCACAAAGCTTCACACCCTTTGCTTAAAAACCTTAACAAAGAAGAGTCCTCCATCTTCTGAAAAACTTGTTCTCTGCTTGAACTGTATGAAGTTTAAAAACTTCTCATTGATATTTAGCTTAATATACTTTTAGACAATTGTTCTGGTCCAACTTTCAGCTCCTTCATTTTTGCACAACGGCCCTTCAAATATCTAGAAATGACTTTTTTGTGGCAAAATAGTGAAGAAGCATTTTCTCCAAGTAATCCAAGCTGAGCTGAGGCCCACATACCAATAGAAATGGAATAGACAGCTTTACTTAATTGATATTCTTGTTCCAAATGCACAAAATCAAACTTTTGATTTAGGGATCCAGAATCAAACACAGAATGAAGTGGAAACAAAAGAAGTCTTGAGAGAAACTAAAAGTTCAAACCATTGAATACCAAACACAATAGAATATGAGTTGCAAT
Source organism: Pseudonaja textilis (assembly GCF_049901715.1). Taxonomy (NCBI): domain Eukaryota; kingdom Metazoa; phylum Chordata; class Lepidosauria; order Squamata; family Elapidae; genus Pseudonaja; species Pseudonaja textilis. Next base: position 14,503,868 of record NC_142000.1, read on the forward strand.
GAGACCAGAAGAATTGTCAAAGCAAAGAAAGGGATGAAAGCTAGGTTAAGTGTAGTTTGAGTCATCCGTCTAAACACCAGGAGACTGTGAATTCTAGTCCTGCTTAGACACAAGGTTATCTTTGGGCCAATCATTCTCTCATCCTAGGGATGCATGCAATAGCAAACCATTTCCAAGATCTTGCCAAGAAAACTGCAGGAACTTCTATAGACAGTTGTCAGGAATCAACAATGATTCAAAGGAACAGAGAGAGAGAGAGAGAGAGAGAGAGAAAGAGAGAGAGAGAGATCTTCAATTTGCATATATACAAAAACAACTGCAAATAATTTCCATAAAACTTCGGAGCTTCTCTTTCTCTAACAAAGTTTAAGAATCACTGATTTGTTTTGCTTTGTTCTTGACAATGTCCCTTTATCTGACACTATTGACAGCTTCACAGCTCAAGTGCATCTGGAGTTATAATTGCATTTTAAAAAATGATATGAAGGTCTGAAATTAAAATTCAAACCCTAGAATGTAAAATTCTAGGATTAGCCATCCATCTACAAATGTTTCACTTGGTAGAAACCCTATTGGAGAGACATACACTGTATGTCAGAGCCAAAAGCTAGTGACTAATTTATTCCCAAATTAGTCTGTCCATATTCAAGGCAAAATAGATCAGTAGGTGATTTTTTTTCCAGGATTGTTTGAGATGAATTGTCTCACATAGCAACCATTTAAATAACCCACAATAACCCTGAGCAATTCCGGACTTTGGGGGGAAATTAAACAACAGCAGGACATTATATTGGCAGAGTGTATCTACATAAGAAAAGTTAAGAACATGGCAAACTTCACTTTGTTCAAAAAGAAAGCAGATTTAAAATAATGAAGGCAAACCACACAATGATAGAGCATTTGAAATTCGCTTTATAGGCAGGTCCACATTCATTACACATAACAGACTATATATCCCACAAACAAAACATACTAGAACTTTAATTTCTTTGCACAAACTGGCCACTACAAATTTCCTCAGCTATACCTGTTGCTAAGCAATGTGGAAATAGGACTACTAATTAGGACCACGTTCTAAATCACCTTTGATTTTAGACATATTTGTCCTTCATATTCCAAAACACTCAGACCCCTTCCCTTTTAAAAAGAGGGGCCGAGGCTGGGTGTTCAAAGCAGATACACCTAGGAGGTACCTTCAACTACCAAACTGGGTCGTATTTGATAAGTGTACCAACTAAGTAATAGGTCATAAAGCAGAAATGGTGGATTGTATAGGGCTAAATATATAATGAATTTTAAGGGATACCTGTGCAATTGGAGATGGCTAATAAAAGGTGTTCGCGTAGACTCTAGAAAGAGTGAAGAAAAGAGCAACAAAGATAATTAGGGGACTGGAGGCTAAAACATATAAAGAACAGTTGCTGGAATTGGGTATGTCTAATGAAAAGAAGGACTAGGGGAGGCATGATAGCAGTGTTCCAATATCTGAGGGGCTGCCACAAAGAAGAGAGAGTCAAGCTATTCTCCAAAGCATCTTGAAGGCAGGACAAGAAAGCAATGGGTGGAAACTAATCAAGGAGAGAAGCAACTTAGAACTAAGGAGACATTTCCTGACAGAACAATGTGGAACAACTTGTCTCCAGAAGTTGTGAATGCTCCAACACTGGAAGTTTTTAAGAAGGGACTGGAGAACCATTTGTCTGAAGTGGTGTAGGGTTTCCTGCCTGACAGGGGGTTAGACTAGATGACCTCCAAGGTCCCTTTCAACTCTGTCCTATTCTATTCCTATTCTATTCTACTATGAATGTCCTATTCTATTCTATAATGAATGGAATTATCCTAGGAAATATATTTTTAAAGGGCAGAATAAAAACCATATGTAGAAAGTTTGAAAATGGAAGAATATGATAATATAATGGAAATGTAAAGGCAGTAGGGCCAGTACTAATTTTTTGAACTTTCGTGTGTATTTAGTGTATAATTCTCTCTCTTGAACTTTTATGAGCTTTCTCTACTTGTCCTTCCTTCCTTCCTCTTTTTCTTTTCTTTTCTTTCTTAATACAGCAGCAGCAGCATTACTTTGCTAGCACATTTATCATATTTCACTGGTTCGGGTCACTCTAATGAGATTCGTCAATTAATTGTTTGAAAGAAAGCATATGAGCAGTGTGTAGAATCTTTTGCTATTGGGTGGGATTAGAGTGTAACGGGAGAGCTCTGAACTCCAGCTGACAGCACCCTTCACTCTTTATCAGCATTGCTAAAGCTTAAGGGAGTTGTAATTCAGGAGGTCTGGCCGCTTATGCTACCTGTGCACTCGCTACTGTCAGGTGCGAAGAATCAGGATCACACATCACATTCCAGTTAATTTATTGTACATGACTATGCACAAAAATCTAGTGTACTAATGGTTAGCACTAAAGTGGCGAAAGATAAGAGTCAATGGAATTCAGGGGGGGATGGATTTAGATCATTTGTGGGAATGTAACAGTTCTAGGGTGATTCCTCTCTTCACTCCATCCGCAGGCTTTGCCGGCTTTTCTCCTATATTTAGATGAAGTGCTGTCAGGATCTCCACTGACATATTATACAAAAGTGTTCCTCTACATGCAACTCAGCAGGCATTCCCTTGCTTTAAAGGATAATACATCTCTAGAATGAGGGAGTAATTTCACAACAGGCAATGCCGGCATGACTTCATGATGGCAAAGATGCATTGGGTAGAAGGTCGACTAAGAGAAAGCAACTAAAAGAAATCTGGATGAAAAAAAAAATTGCCCCGGCATTCCTCATCAAGAAGTCCATTTCAAAATCTACTTTGAAAAGTCCTTAAATTAGTCTGTTCACGGTAATTGTATCATCCATTCTCAAGTAAGATTCTATTAGTTGCCCCGTTCCTTTTAACCAAACAAAAACTCTATTAACATGATTCACTTATAGTTTCCATATATAGATATTATACTCCAACGATTTTTTTTCCCTGTTCTTTTTTCTGAAATTGCTGTTAAGCCTTTGTTTATATTTATTTTTACCTCAAGGGCGGAGTAGGCATAGGATTATTTCAGACTTTCTGTGAAAGATTTTCAGCGAACAGAAGCAAAAAAGAAAAAGAAACTACTTTCTACAGACAGATTGCTTTTAACCTTGCTCTCTGATCTTTACAATTACATTCAGGGAGCCTAGTGAAGAGCAAGGCTATTCTGCTGTTAATTCATCTAGCGTCTTTCCTTTGGGAGCTTTGATTAGATCTCAAATTTAAGAGATTTAAAGAATTGCTGGGCAGTTCTAAGGGAAAGACAGATTTTGCTCACTCCCAAATCATTCAGAAAAAAAAAATATTCAACCCAGTGAGAACCAAGCTCAATAAAGCAAGGCTTCATCACTAGCAAAGCTGCCTGCCTTGACAGAAAATTTATTTCCCAAAGAAAACATAGGAATAAAAAAAAAACTACTTTATTTCATAATACTGTATGTCTATGCCGTTGTTCCAAAAGTGCTTTTTCAAAAGACAACTGGACTTTGGTTTTTCCCTGAAGACATTTCACTTGTCATTCAAGAAGCTTCTTCAGCTCTGACTGAATGGTGGAGAATGGAAGGGTTTATATTCCTGGTAATCATCTGGTTGTTAGCACTCTCTGTAAGAGACGTTGGAGGCTTATCTGTGGCCTCGGGGTCACTTGAATAGTGCAAATGCGTGTGGAACCTTCTTGGAACTGCTGAAAGGAGTTTCCCCAAGAAATTCATCCACTTCCACCATCCACCAATATGTAACTGAAGAAGCTTCTTGAATGAGAAGTGAAACATTTTCAAGGAAAAACAAAATCCAGTACAAAATCCAGTTGCCTTTTGAAAAGCACCTTTGGGACAACCATGAGCTGGATGACTGAGAATCTCCATACACATTTGTCTGTGCAAGTTTCATTTCTGCTTATTACTCTATGATAACTATCCTTTATCAATTCCCGTGAGCGAATAAACCATAGAGGGACAAGAAAGAAGCCTTCGTCGCAGTGGTGTGGGACTCATTTTTTTTTACTACTGGTTCTGTGGGCGTGGCTTGGTGGGCCTGGCAGGGGAAGGATATACTGTAAAATCCCCATTCCCTCCTCAGCCCACTAACCTGCTTTCCAGCTCTGTTCTTCTGTGGAGGGCAACTAAAGAAGATCCAGCCGATCAGCTGGGACTTGGAAAGCAGAGAAGAGATGGGGGTGGGGCCAGTCAGAGGTGGTATTTGGCAGTTCTCTGAACTACTCAAAATTTCCACTACTGGTTCTCCAGAACTGGTCAGAACCTGCTGAATACCACCTCTGCTCTCTCGATTACCACCAGCATTCAGGCATCCCACCAGTAAAGATAACACCACCTGAAAAAAATTCCTTTCACAGAGGCAGCCAGCCACCTCGGTGATCTCTGGCTAACATGTGCCATACAGTGGTGGGATTCAAAAATTTTTACTACCGGTTCTGTGGCCGTGACTTGGTGGGCGTGGCAGGAGAAGGTTACTGCAAAATCCCCATTTCCTCCCCACCCCACTAACCTCTTTCCAGCTCCGATCTCCTGTGCAGGGCAACCAAAGAAGACCCAGCCGATCAGCTGGGATGCGGGAGGCAGAGAATAGATGGGGTTGGCGGGGCCAGTCAGAGGCGGTATTTGCCGGTTCTCTGAACTACTCAAAATTTCTGCTACTGGTTCTCCAGAACTGATTAGAACTTGCTGAATACCACCTCTGGTGCCATACGCTAAATAAATAAACTCCATGATAACCATCCTTTATCAATGGGGAAGCCAGATGCACTTAACAATCATTAGTAACTTAGCAACTGCAGTGATTCACTTAACAATTGTGGCAAGAACGGGTGTAAATGGGGCAAAACTCACTTAACAAATGTTTCACGTAGCAACAGAAAATTTCGGCTCAATTGTGATGGTATGTAAAGGACTACCTGTGTCTATGGAAGTTGTACTAGGCACCTCAGGGTCTACCAACCCCAGACAACCATAAATATTTTTAGCCTGAGAATTCTAGAAAGACTAGTTTTGGGGTGATTGTGGGATTGGTATGATAGAACCATCAAAACTGTGGAATTTCAGGCTCCCGTACCCAATAATACTATTTCCTGCTTATTAATTCAATACATGAATTCTGATTTTTACATTGATGGAATATAAACATATTACCGCTTGCATTTTTTTTAAAAAAAGAAGTCTTCTTGTGGGTGGTTTTTTTTTTCCATTTTAGTTCTCATTGTTTTAATTTAATTTAATTTCCACATGTGTTTTTCCAGCGTAGCACAGCAAATTCGGTTATCAGAAACATGTGGGGTGCCCATGCTGTAGAGCAGGTCAGCTCTGCTTCTATTCTAACGGCCTGTCTTTATCAATTTAATAAGCTTCAGTTTGCTGGGGAGACATTCTTGGGACCCTCTAGAAGGACACAAGTTAGATTCAGTAGAAAACCCTCCCTAAGCATTAGCACCAATAAGGCGGCTTGAATTTATAGGGCCCTCCTGAACCACAACATGGAAAGTTTAACTGGTGCAGAAATATGAACATGAGTTTTGGGGAAAGGCAGAAGTTCAAGCGAATTAAAAAAAAAAAAAGGAAGGAAGGGTTGTTCAGATGTTTGCTGTTTAAAAAGAAAAAAAAATGTTCTAACATATAAGCTGTTAAAAAAAAATGCCAAACCATAACATGGACTCATCTGATCCAAACACCCTCAGACCCTTCTTTTCAATGAATGGAGTTGACTAGGTCAAGAAGCTAGACTGGGAGGGTCCAACTCGATTTCATGGAGGGCCGCATCAAAGTTGGGAGCGCCATGGCCAGGGTGGGGCATGACGAGGTTGGGCATGGCCAGCTCAATGACTGCAACAGCCTCCTACACTCCTCTGCCAGTGAAAATGGAGTGTGTGGCCTCCCTAGGCCTCCATTTTCACTGGCAGAGGGCTGCAGGACAGTGGTGGTATTCTATCAGTTCGGCTCGGTTCTACCAAGCCGGTAGCGGCGATGAGCAGCGGAGACCAAACCGATTCTCTCTCCCGCTCTGCTGTTGGGCCTGCCTGCCTGCCTGGACTCCCATACTCACCTTTATTTTCTTCTTTTGAAGTGCAGCTGCTTTGCGCGGCGCAGCAAAGTGTCACGTGGCAGCTGCTGAAGTGACCGGGAGAGTGCAGGTTTGCGGGAAGTGAGTTGGAAAGCCTCTGCACCTGCATAAATGCCCCCGAGCTTGCACAAAACGTGCCTTTGGTGTGTACATGCATGCAAAGTGTGTGCGCGCATGCAAAGCATGCCCACAAAGCCACGCCCACCGAACCAGTGGTAAAACTTTTTGAATCCCGCCATTGCTGCAGGAGGCCATCATGGCCTCAAAACAGAGCCCAGGTGGGCCTTGTGTGGCCACCCTGAGCTTCATTTTCACTGGTAGAGGCACCTCGGGTCAGTCAGTTTCCAGGGCAGCCCCATGGGCCAGATCTAAGCACTCTATAGGCCGGATCCAGCCCCCTGGCCTTGAGTTTGACACCCCTGAACTAGACTGTTTTAAAATGGTTTCTCTCTGGAAGGCTGGGAAAAATAATACAACCTAAAGTAGCAGTATCCTGAAAGAGTCCTGTTTTTTTTTTTCTTGATTGTGTAAAATGATCAAATCCTAACGCTTAGCAGAACTCAGAATATGCTTCTGAGCATATTGGACTCCCATTTGGCACTAAACCATGGTTTGGTGCACAAATCATAGTTGGTGGGTTTCATGCACGTTGTGAAGTTATAAATTTCCGCTTACAAACCACAGTAGGCAGATTGCACAGCATACTGATCCAAAATTAAATAAAACTACATAATGCTTTAGTGTGATATCTGAACTAAACTTCAACTCAAAGCAGAAGAGCTGCTGTTTCTCTCAATCTGGTGCTGGATGCCACAGATCTAAATGTGCAAATTAATCTTTAGCCCCTTATGACAACTTGTTGTCAAGTTTTATGCTACCAAAAAAAAAAAAGATATGAAGCGACGTTTTGAATAACTTAAGGATACTGTCCAGGTTTCTTGGAGGAACTTGGAACACGGTGGCCCCAAGAAGAAAACAGAACAAAAACTATGTTTGAGCTCGTTATGAGCGGTTTGAGTTTCAAGCTAGAAAAAATTTGCAGCTAGAAAAAAAAATAATAATAACAAGACAGTATAATGTGAAAAGTTCCCTCTTTTGGAAACAATTTGTCCATACATAAAACAGACAAAAGAGGGATAAGGGAATCGAGCTGTAAGGGCTGTAGGTATAAACACAAACAGCTTTGCTGCAGTTTGTTTTTTTTCTTTTTTCTTCCAAAGACGCCCAAGATTGATTCAGGGAACAATTATGGCAAGGAAACGTCATGAGATCTTTGTCACTGATCTTTTCCATGCAAAGTCAGCGTGCATGTGTGTTCAATTCCAAGTGCACAATTGAAGACCGATGTGGAGCAAATCCGAAGTGCAAAATGAAAAAAAAAAAAAAACCAACCCCTGAGCATCCCCCGAATCCCATAAGAAGGAATGTCTGTGTAGTCATAGTTCCACTAAGCAAAGAGTTATTATACAATTAGCCACTGGTAGCTTGCAAAATGGAACCAATGATTAATTCACCAGTTCCCCTCTCTCGCTGCCACTCTGCGTATTTGAGGAAGGAGTGAGAATTTCACTTAAGCCCGAAATACAAGTTCAGCCAAACTTTCTTTGCAGAACAGGTATTTCATATTTGAAGTGAGATTTGGCTCATGGGCAGAGTCACTAAAAGTCTACTCTTTCCTCTAAAATCACAAAATCAGAAGCTCAGTTGTTTTCCAGAGGAAGGAAGAGAGTGAGGATGATCCAATCTTGACACAACGATTATTGGACTGAATGAAATAGGAATTTATCCTGGGCTATTTCTTTTCAAACACTATTGTGCTGATCAGCACTTCTACTCAGCAGTGAATCAACATTCATTTGTAAGAGAAATTGTTATCCACTTGATCACATGAATGATTTAACAAGGGCTGGAAGAACTGGAGGCATAACAAGCAACTGGGGGCAGGGGGGTTGGATGCACTGCCTTTGGAGAATTAAAGAATCCAAATAAATTACTATATATTTAAAATAGAATATTTAAAGGCCATTAACTTTGATTAAAACTTTAAATAAAAAAAACCTTTAAAAATGTAAGTTAAAAAGTATAGCAATGACTGCCAAATATTTTCATTTTTATTCAAATATGTTCTGTGTATGATGATAGAAAACCTAAATCCTAACGTGTGAAAATCACCCTTCTCCCATCACAACCATCATACCTCTAAAGCACAATAGTTTCTTGGAGATTTGAGCAGGAAAATGTGTGAAGGATGGGCAACTTCTCTTGCCAACTTTGCTATAACCTTTATGGATCAGAGGTGGGATTCAGCAGGTTCTGACCAGTTCTGGAGAACTGGTAGCGGAAATTTTGAGTAGTTCGGAGAACCAGTAGCAGAAATTTTGAGTAGCTTGGAATGCCATCTCTGACTGGCCCCGCCCCCATCTATTCTCCGCCTCCCAAGTCCCAGATGATTGGCTGGGTCTTCTTTGGTTGCCCTGCACAGAAGAACGGAACTGGTAAGCAGGTTAGTGGGGTGGGGAGGGAATGGGGATTTTACAGTATCCTTCCCCTGGAGTGGGGTGGGAGTGAAGATTTTGCAGTATCCTTCTCCTGCCACACTCACCAGGCCATGCCCACCAAGCCACACCACATCCACCAAGCCACGCCCACAGAACCGGTAGTAAAAGAATTTGAATCCCACCACTGTTTTGGATTTGCCTCTGGTTTATAAGACTTATTATCCACAAATTTCAGGCAAGGAAAAGGTTACTTTGACTTTGTTTAATGAAACATTTGAGGAAATTGGACTTAATTCCAACTAGAATGATGTTCCCTTTTTAGATCCTATACAGAATGCATATGATAAACTCGGCTCGATTAATAGTGAGTTGCTTTTCAAAAGAATACTTAGTTAGCCATGTCTTTTCATGGCTGAGAACTTTGATTTTCCATCAGAAATTCTCTCCAACATTATCAGCTTTTGTACAGATCACACATATGTGCTTGTTCATCTATGTGCACATATATACCAGTATTTTAGAATAACTATATTTTCCCCCTTTATCTTAATTAATCATGACTTTTGAATTTTATTTGCTGGCCTATGACCAATTAAAGACTGGTTCGATTAAACCAAGAGAGTTTTTTCTTAACATCCAATATGAAAACAAACACAGTCAGCTAAAATTTAAGCACTAGTGAAAACAAGGCACTTCGGACAAAATCCAGAGAATTTCAAATACATAGATATATTTGAAGTGTCTACACAGATACTTACAGGACAAATCTGCAAGGAAAATGAGGGCAAGGTTAGTCTAGCCTAAAGATTCAATGCTGTATTTGACTGTGGAGGAAAATTCTAAGACCAAGGAACACGTCAAAAAAGCAAAGTTGCACAGCACATGTTTCACACCCAAAGACACATATGGTGTTCTCTGGAGCTTGCATCGTAAGGAGGAGGCGTGTGAACCCTCCTATGCAAAACATGTGTCAGAGTAATTAATCACTTTGGCCATTATAAAGTTTTTTTTTCTTTTTATAAAATAAAACTGTAGAGATTGCACTTTAGTGTTTTCTATTCTTCCAAGAGGAGAATGCAAGCAGATGAATATTATATGACTTCTCTCATTCTTTTGTGGTTGTTGCTGGGTTGTTTTTTTTTTAATGTGCCCATCAATGAAGGTTGCCAGTTTAATTCAGTAGCTCAGGACTATTACTGTGAGATGCAGCCAGCTTATAACTTCTGGAGCAGATTAGTTTCTACAACACCCCAGATGTTGAATGGGAAATATAGTTCTTTTTCTCAAGCATGTGACAAGTGGTAAATTTAGACATCTCTCAATTAATTCAGTAAGCTTCCATTAACATTGCAGATGGGTATCTTAATAAATTGGGGGATTCTGTCAATATCATTTTTGACAATTTTCTCATCTCACTGATACAAATTTTCTTTTGCGCTGCTGTTGACAAATTCAGCAGCAAACCACATGAATATTTGCATGCATGTTGGTGTGTATGCAATGTGTTCACTTTTCCTGGCAATTTTCCTTCCTTCCTTCCTTCCTTCCTTTCCTTCCTTCCTCCCTCCTTCCCTCCTAGCCACCCCAACTCTATGATGAATTAAGGGATTACAAGGTCGTAAAAAGGGAGATTTTATTTGTGACATATCTGAATAAACATAGACCAGTATGGCATCAAATAAGTTAGTTTTGAATGCTAAGCCTTAATTTGAGAATCTCTGGGAAAACAGTGAGTGTTTCTGAGAGTGTCCTAGAGTGCCGTTCTTTTGTCAAGTATGCATGGCGGAGTGTGTGGCATGTTTACATTTCATATGACTTGGTTGCCATTCAAAAGGTTTCAAAACTAAAGGGAAAAGAGCGCTGCAGCAAACCTTAAAGAGCAAGGATGTAAATCCATCCCGATCCAAAATGTCAGCACTATTGAAGACTTAAAGGAAGCCAAATCATTCTGTCATACAAGGTATGACATCCAAAAAAATGGCAGAAATATTCCTTAAGTGTGAACGTCAAAATATATTTAATTAAAATCGACTAGAATCTATCTCCTGTCTTTCTGCTTGGAGGAAAAGAAAGTAGGAAAGCAAAGTCAATTCTACAGCTAAATTCAATGCTTAAATACAATTAAAATTTCTGTAGAATGCCTAGCTGTTCTGAAATTGACTAACCCGGCCATCAAAATATTGATAGTCATTGGTAAATGACTTCTGGTGTTTAATCAATGTTATTTTTTATCATCCAATTTTTCCTTCAAGTCAGATTTGAATGCTAAACTACATTTCATCAAGGTTGGTAAAATGTTTAGAAAGGACCAGATGTCAGAATATGGGGATTGCCAATATTACTGATAGAATCCAGTAATTTCTTTCCTGTCCAAAGGCAAAATAAAATAAAATAAAATTAAGAGTAATCTGAACTGTATCCATGACAATAGGAAATGTATTGTGGTATTAATGGCTACAAAAAACAATAAAATTATAAAAGCTATCACCATTTTTTCCAAGTCATCACTAAGGGCAGTGTTTTTCAATTTAAAGTGATTTTCACACCAAAACAAAAGAGGCTCTGTATTTTTAAGCTTTAAGTATCAATAAATTGTAGTGAATACTGACATATTCTTTGTTGTTTTCAACTATGTAATAGAGAATTATGCAGGGTAATAATGAATGTTTAAGCCTTTGAAAATGGAGGCACAATCTCTTTTTTAAAGAATGTTCTTCTGCTTGTTGCTTGCAGATGATACCATTTACAGAAGAGTTATATAAATATAGGTAAGTCCAAAGGACTTTTCAAAAAAAAATCTCCCTGCCCTCTAAAAAAAAAAAAATCTACCCTACAATTTGCAAATTAAATATTCTACAGACTATTGTTGCCAAGAAAACTGAAGGCAAAGCTGACGAATCACAACTTTGCAATCATCTTCATATCGTGAAAATTCAGAATGGATTATTTTTTTAGAAGATTTCTAGGTGTGGATAACCTATACAGCTTTTACAAATTTGCACAGATAAGGACTCTGCAAAGATGCATAACAGAATGTGGCACAATTTGTATCCTTTTAAGGGGGAATGACAGTTTCAAAGGAATGGGCAGGAAAGAGGTGTGTCCTTTTGAATCTCAGATGTGGCACCAATATTCTGAAATCCCATGATTAAATATGTAATGATCTTCCTGTTATATTTCCTATGAAAGTCTTCCTAGAATGTTGTTTAGGGTTAGTTAGAAGATTGTAGGGAGCACAAAGGCTCAGCGGTTAAAGATGCTGAGCTTATGACATCCCAGGTTCGAGACCCGAGCACTGCAGAATGGGTGAGCTCCCATTCTTGTTCCAGCTCCTGCCCAACTATCTGTTCAAAAGCATGCAGATGCGAGTAGATTAATAGGTACCATTTTAGTGGCATTCCGTGCACCTTTGGCCTATAGCCACTTGATCCCAGAAATTGTCCTCAGACAACGCTGGCTCTCTTGGCCCAAGAATCAGTCCCAACTGTCAAGGAAACCTTTACCTCTTAGAAGATTGCATACTGTATGGATTGCCTAGTGAGAGAGACATTGTTTAAGGTTTACATTTGTACATACAATTAGATATTAGCATGAAGAGATGCAGTGACTAGGTTCACACATTCTGAGAACCATAACAAGCTGCTAGGTAAAACTATTCATTGCCATTATAAACCATCTTTTATATGGCTTAGCAAGTTATAAAACCCTGATAATTGTTCATTCTTCACAGTTGTGTGTCTAAACAAATCAGGTCATTGCACAAATGCCACAAGATATAGAATATTTCACATGGATGACATTGACACAATGATGATTTGTGAAACAACATTGGGGCTTATACCGGATGCCTGTGCCCCAAGTTTATATACTAATCTTAAATAAATAGCATATGAAACTCAAACCAAATTGTATTTGGAATTGAAGCCCAATGTATCTGTGGGTCAGACAAGACTAATATAGAGCATATACATGTCTAATCCAAATAAGTACGTTAGTCATAACCAAGATTGATGTCTTATAAAAATGCTGGTGTTTATTTGATGGAAAAACTTGCGATCATTGAATGTCATAGAATGCTGCTTTACAAATATTATTCTTAAAATGATTCCGTGGAAAAGGCTTTAAATAAAGCTTTGCCAATTCTCAATTCTTCCATCCCACCAGTGATTTTTATGCATTTCACTGAGGACGTACAGTGATAATTTGTTGAAAATACACACAGAGACATGCAGCTAAAAACATACTTGTAAGTTGGAGCAGAATTTTTCTTTTCAAAAAATAATAATAATCATAATTGTAGTGAGAATAGAAACCATCTGAAATATTTTACTTGCCTTCACTCCAAATTAAGGCTCACACAATTTCTTGCATTAGAGGACAAGGCTGAATTAAAATTCCCCCTCTTTAGCAATGTACAAAAATTAGCACAGAATGAAGGATGTTTCTCTGTTTGTTCTGTTTTATCATTCAGAGAAGCAACTTGCCAAACCCGTCTCTCTCAAAGCTCACAGCGATATGCAGAAATCCATGTAAAATATTATTCCATTATCAGCGTAATTACAAATGACAAGAACCTTTCTTTGAAATTCAAACATGACAATGGGGTGGGGGGTGGTGGTTCTTGAAGTCTGGTTCACCATCCGAAGTTCTCAAAGGGTGGATGTGTAACCCACGGTGGAAAATTCTCTCATTTCTAAAAGTCTAACCGATACTTTAAACTGCAATGGAGCTCTTTGATGCAATACTGCAAACCAAGAATTTATGTTTCTATATACCATTAGTTTATTACACACACAAGCACCACACCTACAGCTATGTAGCCTCTGAACTAAAATGCAAAATTAGATGTTGATTATCAGCGTGAATGTATGTGTTACTAAACTATAGTACTAGCACATCACAGCTTGCTGGAAAGAAATGTCAGGCATTGGATCTAGACTTAGTCAAGCTTACAGTAGACAACTGAAATCAATGGAGCTTAGCTATAATTAACCATGCAATTCTACTCAGAAATTCACTTGGCTGCAGGGAGTTAAAATGTGGCACAAATCATTTATTCCAGCAGAAATCTTTCTGTTGAATGACTGATCTTATAGATCCCCTAATGGAGCAATCTGCTGGGATCAAATACAAAATATTTTAGGAGATGGAAAAGGGATGAGGAAGAAACAACAAGGCAATGAAAGGATGTTCTAGGATGCTTCTTTGGAGTTAAGCTCAGACAGCAAGAAGTCCTAACTAATTTCCAATAGACTGATGGATATTCGAACAATCAGGCATCTTAATTCTTCCGCCTTGGACTGCACCCATCCTGAAATCACCAAAGTTAAGGTAGAATTGCAACTTCAACTAACTGTCAATTCAGTTGTAATAACAGAGTTGGAAGGGACCTTGGAGGTCTTCTACTCCAAACTCTGCTCAGCAAGAAACCCTATAGAAGTTCAGAGAAATTGTTTTCCAATCTCTTCTTTGAAAACTCCAGTAATGGAGGCAAGAAGATCCACCGATAAATTGTTCTAACTGTCAGGAAATTTCTCCTTAGTTCTAGACTGATTCTCTTAGTGTTCCAACATCTAAAAGGCTGCCACAAAGAAGAGGGGGGTCAATGTATTTTCCAAAGCATCTGAAGCAGTAGTGGGATTCAAATTTTTTTGCTATCGGTTCTGTGGGCGTGGCTTGGTGGGCGAGGCAGGGGAAGGATACTGTAAAATCTCCAGTCAGAGATGGGATTTGCCAGTTCTCCAAACTACTCAAAATTTCTGCTATCGGTTCTCTAGAACTGGTCAGAGCCCGCTGAATACCCACCTCTGCACCCTACTAACCTGCTTTCCAGCTCCGTTCTCCTGTGCAGGGCAACCAAAGAAGACCCAGCCAATCAGCTGGGATTCAATGGGAGGCAGAGAATAGATGGGGGCGGGGCCAGTCAGAGGCAGCATTTGCCGGTTCTCCGAACTACTCAAAATTTCTACTATTGGTTCTCCAGACCTGGTCAGAACTTGCTGAAGACCACCTCTGACCTGAAGGCAGGACAAGAAAGAATGGATGAAAACTAGTCAAGGAGAGAACCAACCTAGAACTAATGATTTTTTTTTCTGACAATGACAACAATCAGTAAAACAGCTTGCCTTAAGACACTGTGGGTGCTCTATGCCTGGGGGGGGAGGTTTAAGAAGAGATTGAACAATCATTTGTCTGGAATTGTATAGGGTCTCCCTGCTTGGGCAGGGAGTTAGACTAGAAGACCTGCAAGGTCCCTTCCAACTCTGTTATTCTATTATTCTGTTAAAGGACTGACACATGGGCACTCATCAAAAATGTCAAACGTAATCCAGTCAGTAGATCAGGGCATGAAGTTTTCCTCTTGCCAAGCATCCTGAGATGGCCTCAGATGAAACTTCAAATTTGTACGTTATGGCCATTCTTAAAGAGTGCCACCTGTTAAACACCAATACCTGCTGAGGCAGTGGACATTAACAGAAGCAGAAGGACAGCGAATGGCACTCCGGCAAGCTAATCTGCTAGCTACTGCTGGCTCCAGAGAAGCATAACCCGTCTTCCCGGGAAGCGTCTGAGACCATTTGTAGACTCTGTACTTAAATCTGTCCCAAGTGACATGATTAATACTTAGGACTATTAAAAACAAGCTTTGAAAAATCTTCAAGTGTTGAGGGACGCCGAGTCCGTTCCATGCCTCGTTCTTTCCTCTCTGCAGCCTAATCCCCTCTTTAACCATATCGTTTGGCTTCCAGAGCCATATATTTCCAGTGAATTCATGCAAGAGACCTGCATGTACAATAAGTCCCCACACTAAAAAGGCAGGTGTCGTGGACACAATAAACTCTAATAGCATCTTCCAAACTGCGAAAGAATTTTTAATACATAGATTGCCTTCTCCCTCGTAGCCTGCAATGGTTCCTCTGGAGCCATTATACACTCCTCAGTTGCTCTAGAGCCATATACGCACACTAAGTGGGCGCACAGAAAGCCATTTAAGCGGCTGGTGATTAAAAAAATAAAAATAATTACTCTGAACAAGACAGGGCTTGACTGAACAGACTAAAAACAATTACAGGAGTGTATGGTTGGATTTTTCTTTTCTTTTTTAGAAAAAAAAATGACTTCTCTAGGAAAGAAGAGCTACAGGAACAGAATCACCTGGTGTTTTTTTTCTTCCTAGTTTGTTTTACATATTTTATTTTGTTTATTTAAGGTATTTATAGAGCTGCCCATGTTATAATCAAATCAAACCTCTGGTCATGACCATAATTCATTCTTTAACTTTGGTGATTTCTTCCTCTTCTAATGTTTCGTCTTCAGGAATTTCTGGGTCAGGGGTCGTGTTTGTGATCAGATTCAAAACTTCCGTGAAGTTTTTGGTCGGAGCCCAATTTGCTTGTGGTCAGAAGCATTCATAACCAGAGCTTCTACTATACTTGTACTTCCAATACTTGAGGGCTTGTCATAGAGAAAAGGAGGTCAGCCCATTCTCTGAAGCACCAGAGGGCAGGACAAGAAGCAATGGGTAGAAGATCATGAAAGAGGTCCAACCCAGAACAAAAAAGGAATTTCCCAACAGTGAGAATGTTGAATCAATGGAACAGCTTGCTTCCCAAAGTTGTGGGTGCTCCATCACTGGAAATTTTCAAGAGGAGATTTGGATAGAGCCACTTGTCCAGAATGGTATAGGGTCTCCTACTCAAGCAGGGAGATGGAGGAGAAGACCTACAAGGTCTCTTCCAATCCCTATTATTCTATGTGCGTTGTTTATGGAAGACTAGGAAGGTGGAAACTTGCCAAACCTCAGGAGGCAAAGTGTTCCATAGGTCAGGGGCTCACATGGAGAAGACCTGCTTCCTAGCACCTAGCATCCTCATCATCATCAATTTATCACCAGCTCCTTAAACCTAATGAAGAAGAATTTTATACAACTGAAATGAGTGTGTCAGTTTGCTATAAAATCTGCACCCAAGGACAATATATGACTGTAGGCTGAGCAATAGTATTAGAAGAGACGAAGAAGACATGGTATCCTGACCTTTAGAAGAAAAATGATAGTCTTGAGTGTCATGTTAGAAGAATATGAAGATAGAATATCCTCTAGGTATGGTCATACTATGAAGGGCATGGTCAAAGAACGTCAAGTTGGCTGCCACAATGACATTGCCTAATTTTTATGTGTGACACCTCTATAAATCAGGCGATGCTTTGATCGCACAGTTGCGGCCGCCATCATGATTTTTTGACTTAACCCAGAAGACACCCCTATAGTAAAGTAATAACATTGGGATTATTTATAAACCATCTGAAGCAACAGGCTTAGGGTTAGATAAGAGGATCCAGATAATAAATGAAGCTCAGCAACAAAGTTCAAGTGAGGTCCAAAGAAGCAGCTCCATAACAAAGGTGAGAGTAGTTATAGGAAAGTAGACTGCAGGTACAAATCTTATCACTGCATTTTTCAATAGCTGAAGCTTCTGAATTCTCTTCAATGGCTGTCCCATAACAGAAGCCTAACCAGGAGGTAACCAGGACACGAATGCCTCTCAGCAGAGCTTCCAGGCACAGTGGAACTGGCACATAATGCAAAGCTAGGCCAAACCCCTCCTAACCACAACGGCTGCCTGCTCATTATGCAGGAGTTACGAGTCTAGGAGGATATCCAAGTTGTCCACCAGACTGTTTGGGGCAGTGCAACTCCATGCAGCACCAAACATGACAAAGTCCCTGAATCCAAAGCCACTCGGTTCTAACAGAGCAACCACAATCAAGGTAGCTCCATTCCTTCTTTAGATTCTTCCCCAGTTGTACAATTTCATGCAGCAATTGCTTCACGGCATCAACCTGTTAAAATTTTGCTTGTGCTGTTTTCTAAAATATTGTAAATTGACCTAACTAAGTAATAGCTAGATAACGTTACAGGAAAGTTAGATCTGATGATCGTTAACTGTTAAAACATCCTCCATACCATGACCTGGCACATAATTGCACTGAACCATGACATATTTAAATGAGTTCCTACAACACATTAAGTGATACACTATGGTTTACAAACCACAGAGGCTGGGTTGATAGAACATGCTAAAGTATATAAACCATACTATGGCTTAGCACTATTTCCAATCCAAGACAGTGGGTTCATATATCTTTACATGGGAATCAGACCTAGCAATAGCACGCTAGCAATAGAAGAGAGAAAACCTTCAATTAACACCATTCCTTTTTCTGGTGCCTAGAATAGGATTTTACCAGATTTTGCAACTATGGGAGTCTGAAGAAGCATCTGTACCAGTGTGAGATTGACTTCACAGACTTCAAATGTCAAGTCACGGGAGATCTGTATGCAAACGATTCTGGGTACTTTGCAGAAAATAAAAAAAAAAAAACAGCTACAATGCCACACAATCCACACCAACTTCCTTTATCGTGGGATACGATGATGTGGTATACCTACCACGTTCTTAATTTTCATTTTTGTCTCTTAGAAATCAGAAGAAACCCCTTTTAAACAAAGCCATAAATCTGTCAAACCTGATTTTCGAGGCATAGGTATGGAGATATGGGGTGATTTTTTTTCTTTATAGCCTTCCCTAAATGCATGCAAAAAGACTATCAATGAAATCTTTAATTACACTGCAGCCACAGCCTGTATTCTTATTTGCAGTTTGTTGAGGGAAAATTATAGATCTTGAGGGGGTAATTTTTATGAAATCTATGGGGGAGGGAAAAAATGGAAAGCATCAGAAATATCATCCGGCATCAGATAATTTTTAATAATGTTTTTTTTTTCCCCTTTAACCAGTTTGTAGCCTCTGAAAGCTGATGATATGACTGTTTTCTTCTGGAACATTTTTTCAGCACTTGAACCCCGGATAACAATGAATTCATACTGAAGGAAAGTGCTAAGCTTTAATTGTATGTATTTAGTCACGCAAACAGAAGCAATGGCCTGCGAAGGCTAGTTAGCCAGTGACAGCGTTTAGCTTTTAGACTAGCTTCAAAAAGCTTTTACAAATTGTACTGATCTATTCATGGCCATAGCAGGGGGAAAAAAAGCAAGCGAAACAAAGACCATCCATTTAACCTGGTCTCTGCAAATAAAGTTGGGTTGCCTTTAAATACACCGAGGGGTAGAGATGCAATTTCCACCACCCGCTAATTTTGTTCTAGTAAATATCATTAAAAATTGGAAGACACTGGAAGAATGTGCAGTTTATGTTCAAAAATTTCTCCCTGTCAATCAATTCTGCATGAAACTGATGATCACATCATCACGTTAGTTTGCCTGACTTGCTCAGCACAAAGGAGGTGGGAACGTTTTCTCGAGCAAGGATGTCAGCACTTGAAAAATCAATCACCATCTGGGCTCATTTTCCAAAAAGAAGAAAAACAACCCCTGGTTAAGAATACACTGGAACAAATAAGTTGAAAATGTTTGAAAATAAACGGTGGGGTTAAAGAAACTTTATAATAAAATGCGAAAAGAAGCATCATGGCAGCTGAAAAGAAGAAAAATAAAATAAAATGCAATCGCACGTCGATCAGTATGTCAAGTCTACACGTGAAAAGCTTACCAAAAAAAGTTGCTTTAACACTTTGGAAGATCATTTTTCTTGCTATCCTTCATAAAATTACATCTTCTTTGAAATGGAAGCTTCTCTTTATAAATAGAACCCAGAAAAATATAAGAATATTGCATTTCACAGTTCTACTATTCTGCTGAAGTGTGGAAAAAAACATGATACCATGTCCAATATTTGTGATTTGGCAACATTCTTGACTAAAAGTAATAGAACATGTGCACAAAATTTTATTTCTGCTAGGGATAAGTCCTCTTTCTGAAAAGTTAAGTATAGTGTTCTGATTGACTAATCTTATAGTCCCACAATGCCTCCTTAAGCATTTATTTTTTAAAAAAATGTCTTTTTTTTTGCATTGTATTCAATTCATTGTTTTGGAGATGTTTCTTTCCATAAATAATATGCTACGGTGGATTAAAATAAAAGTTCTACTTGGAGGATATTTTTTTAAAGTATGGAGAATTAGACAATGATGTTACAGGCTCTATCCCACACAGTGAATAACAATTAATCAAATCATAAAACACTACAAGAACTCACAATACAGAAATAGCAGAGGAAAAGATAAATTGATTTTTGCAGCCTCTTTGCTTCTTTTCAGTGGCACGACTGTGTGAAAAATACCAGTTTAAAAAGTGTGCTGAGGTAGCAAAACCATTTAATACTTCACAAACAGTTATCTAAACCAATGTCCAATAGCTAGACAGTACTGTAATGTGACCTACATACTAAAAAAATCATTTTTATATGGAGGAAAAGACGAAGCATTTCTCCACTTCAAAATAGTTAAGCCAACTAACTCAGATGCTTTCTTATTGCTATTAAACACTGGCTTGAAATGGGAGGTTTTAAGGGCAAAACTCAAGTGGTCGAGATTAAAGTCCTTAGATATTGCTGCAGCAAACCACTGTATTTTATTACCTATCTCATAACCAGCAAATCCCAATTTTTTTCAAACTTCTGCAGATCTTCTACATTTTTGTGTTTTGATTTAACTTCCCCCTATTAATTCATAGTAATGCTACTGTAAGTGCATTGAAAAACTTGCATCATAAGCTAGCAAATGTCTTGTCTCTAATCAAACATTGGTGGCAGTGACCCCAAATTAAGAATTTATTTCTAATAGGAAACTGCTTAGCAGTTAACTCTTCCATCAAAATAAGTGGGACATAAACTGCTTAGCATGAATGAATGAATGAATGAATGAATGAATGAATGAATGAATGAATGAATGAACGAACAAACAAACAAACAAACAAACAAACAAACAAACATACATTGTAAATGTGGCTGATGTTGGCCAGTCTAACTCTTTAGATAGAGACTAAACTATATACGAAAATGTTATTAATGTTAAAATGTTATTTATAATAAAGCTTGGGTGAGAAAGCCAATGGAATATAGTGGTTAAGAGGTTGGACTTGGAACAGGGGGATTCAGGTAAATTCAGGTACAGCCTTACCTGTGCCTCTTACCTGTGAGTTTTGGAAACTCACTGGCACAAGAAGGGCAAGTTATTAGTTGTGTGCATCTGTTGGTTTTTAATGTTCTTGTTCTCCAAAAGATGGCCATAGAATTGCTTCTTCAATTCTGGTATTGTTTTTTTAAAAAAACTTGGACATTCATTTGTGCCTCCACAAGTAGTTCTCAACTTACAACCATTCATTGAGTGACCATTCAAAGTTGCAATGGTAGTGAAAAAAAGTTATTTACAACAGATCATCATATTTACGACCATGGTCATGTGGTCACATGATCAATATTTGAGTGTTGGTAACCAGCATGTATTTACAGTGTCCAAGGGGTCATTTGATCATCATTTCTGACCATCCCAGCTGGCTGCTGAGAAGTAAAATCAATGGGGAAAACTGGATTCGTTTAACAGGTATATGAATTTCTTAACCATCCTGGCAAAAAAGGTCATAACTTTGTTCTACCACCGAGAGCATTTTGGCATACTGTGTAATGGTGTGGTATACTGGATGCTCTGTGGTGGATTAGAAGATGCTCCAGAGAGTTATAAACACAGCACAAAAAATCATCGGTTGCTCTCTTTCTTCTTTGGAAGAGATTGCGGAAATCAGACACCTCTCTAGAGCATTAAAAATCTCCACAGACCATTCTCATCCTGGACATTCATATTTCGATCTGTTACCATCAGGGAGGCTTTATAGGTGTCTTAAAATGAGGACTAATAGACTGAGAAACAGTTTCTTTTCCAAGGCAATAATGATCTTGAATCAAACAGTGCATTTGTGATTTAGTCCTATGTATATAGTGGCATTTTTAAACTATTTAACTTACTAAATGTTTTAGATAAGTTTTAGACTAGGTTGTTGTTGTTATTGTTATTGTTGTTATTATTATTGTTATTGTTATTATTATTATTAATACTCTGTAGTGTGTGATGTGGTGTTTGGGGCACTGTGCTGTAGTAGCTTTCAAAATTCACCGTATTCGTGGAATGCAATGACAATAAAGGTATTCTATTCTATTCTATTCTATTCTATTCTATTCTATTCTATTCTATTCTATTCTATTCTATTCTATTAAGAGCCACCTTGCTTAGCAATGGAATTTCTGGATTCAATTGTGGTCGTAAGTCAAAGACTGCCTATATTGGTGTTACAATGACTTCAGTAGAAGGGGTGGAGAAAAAAATGACAATTTTACAACAGGATGACAGAAGTACCCGTAAATCCCACTGCTATCTTTCCTTCCTCTCTGAATTAGCTCAGAAGCATTCAGGACACTGTAATCAAATCTGAAGAGGTAAGCAAGGCCACATATTCATAATCCAGGGGAGGAGAATATTCACAATATAATCACAAGGACTTGTAAAGCTCATGTAATCTAAGAATGACCTGTCCGTAGGAAAACAGCACCACAATGTCATTTCATCAGGGATATGGCAGGCATTTGGAACTGAACTTTTCTCTCTGCCCTTCAGCAATTCAGGTTCCTGAGCTAGCATCCCAACCAAGTATTGTGGCCATTGGAAAAAAAAAAAGATGTCGGCTTTTAACTGTGATAAGTAGGAACTGACAGAGGAGGAAAGGAGAAAGGCTTGCTCTTCCTGTCAAATTTGAGACCCAGGAAAATGATTTACGTAAGAGGATGAATGAGGCTGACACACCATCAATCCTGCAGCTTCCGCCTCCAAAGTCCCAGAGAAGCAGAGTTTGCCAAACTCAAATGATCCACAATGCCATGTTGTAAGCAGGAATCCATGAAAGTCATAGCTGTGTAAAGAACTTCCCAATGAAATCAGCCGAGGATATTAATTAAAACAAATCTCTCACTCTCTCTCACACACACATAAACACCTTTACATGAATATTTTTGTACAAGGAATGAGAGCTTTTGCTGCTGCCTTTTTCCAAGAAACAACATCTGGTGTGCCATACGGGTACACCACAAAAAAAAAGAACTAAGATGGTGCAGTTTGATTCATTACTTTGATTCTGGCCCATCCTTTTATGCTAAGATCATTTAATTTGTAGGGTTGTGTTTTTTTTTTTATTGCTCCAGACCACACCTGCATTAAGATGTATCTTGTCTTAACTGTGATATTTTTTCAATAAGCAGCAATCAACCACAAACTGAGCTAAGCCATTAATTCCCCCAACAAACACAAAAATACAGACATACCAGAGTCTTAGTATAATACATTCATACATTCTAGTAAGATTCACTATGAAGGTAAGATCCAAGGAACGAGTGACAACATGTCAACCCAACACATGTTCTCTAACCCAGGATCCTGAAGGCTCCTGCAAGTACAATTCAGTCTGCCAGACAGGAAGGAAGAGAAGCTTTGAGATCAACAGAAAAGTCATAACATACAGGTAGTCCTTGATTTAGAACAGATGTATCAAACTCAAGGCCTACGGGCCGGAGCTTGCCCATGGGGTACCCATTTAGGGCCACCCTGGAAACAGCAAAGGATCAGACTCTGCATGTAGGGCTCTCCCAAGCTCCATTTTCACTGGCAGAGGGTTGCAGGAAGCCGTTGCAACTGAAAATGGAACCTGGGAGTCCATTTTTGCTGGCATTGTGCTCGGGCCACCACAGGAACCCCAACACGAGTGAGGTTGAGCTGGCCATGCCCATACTGCTCCCCCCAAGATGAAACACAACCCTGATGTGGCCCTCGATTAAATTTGAGTTTGACACCACTAACTTACAACCACAATTGGAAGCAGAATTTCCATTGGTAAGTAAGATAATTGTTCACTAAGTTGCACCAAATTTTGTGACCATTTTCACCACAATTATTAAATGAATCACTGCACTTATTAAGGGAATCACACAGCCATTTAAGCAAATCCACCTTGCCCCGTTGACTTTGCTCATCAGAAGTCAGATGGAAAAGTCACAAATGGAGAAAATTTGCCAGTTGTCAAGCCCTTGATTTTTGATCATGTGACCCTGGGAATGCTGCAATGCTTGCAAGTGTGAGAATCGGTTGTAAATTATTATTTTTTTCCAGTACTGCTGAATGAATGAAAAGGAGGATTACCTCTGTATGAATATTTCTTTGCGCTGAACTTCAACTGCCTCTGTTGATTTATTATTCCTTATAAAACTTTCTTGCAAGTTACTGTGTTGACTAATTATCTTTAGCACACCCGCAGCAACTAGTGGAGGAGATGGCCAGGCAGAGCTTGAAGGAGGGGCCGAGCATGTCATCTATCTCAAGTCCCTTTGCGCCCACAAGAGATCTAAGTCCAGCCCATCTTGAATCCCATTGACTTTTATCTACTGCCAATTTGCTTTGACCGTTAGTAGTTCAGATTCTTGTAGAGAACGTTAGCATACAATAAACCTTTTAACAGCCTCGTTTTAATGGCTTGGATTTCCTGCGCTCGACAACTAGCTTAAACCAAAAAAAGTTATTTCTTTTTTTTTGCTTTCCTTGGCCAAAAAAAGTCTCCCAAGTTAAAAAGGTTATCAACTTCAAGTCAAGCAATGGGGCAAGGAAAGGACTTGCCTGGCAGACAATTTGCATTCTGTGAGTAGATGCTCAAGATCCTGAATTGTGAAACAGAACTCAGCAATGATCACAAATGCCTGCACCATCGGTAAGTATCCTGCCAGCGGTATGTACCTTTTTTGCAAACTGCTTTCTTGTAAACTGCCGTGGGCTTATTCTCAGTGCCTCGTGGCACACTATGTTTAAATGAGAGTGCTCCCAAGCTTCCTCAATAGTTTAATAAAACATATACTGGCTGTAATATTCCATTTATATTAGAAAACTATCGCCCCTTGGTTTGAAAAATGACCTCTGGTTGGCAATTTGACTCTAAGCTTCATAGATTACAGTCCACTGTTGATCATTTAGTCAGTCCACAGAGCAATACTTTTCCGTAACAAGCTCAAACAGCGATCAGTATTTGATAGGCTACTCACAAGCTGACTATAATGCAACACAACACATTCTATTTTGCAGCTAAACAAAAGGAGTAACAACCTGAAGACACTCTCACACAGGCAGAAAAGGAGTGCTTATTCCCAGAGTACTGAGAATTGGAGAGGGAGGGAGTTGGGGGTGGAATACATCTCTTTGTATATTTTCACAGATTTCTGTTGTCTCGGATGCGTACAACCCAAGATCTAAATTCTCTAATTCCTTTTTCCCTAATATCATTTGCCTTTGTATCTCCTTAAGTCTATTTTTATGCATTATAGGAAAAAGTAGATCCTATTAGAAGCTGATCAAATTTAAGGAAATTAGAGAGACACCCTACAGTTATAAAATCTGAATTGCAATAATGGATTCGGGACTCAGCTTTGAAAAGGCACTTTCAGCTGCCCTTGGAATAAGGAAGATTTTTTTTATATTAAAAAAAAACAGAATTTCAGAGACTTAGACTGTTGTTTTAGATCGGTACTTATAGGGCTATTTCAGAATCTGAGTGTTTGTATGAGAAACCAGAATCAATGGCAATAGCATTTAAACTTATATACTGCTTCATAGTATTTTTACAGCCCTCTCTAAGAACTTTACAAGGTTAGCCTGTTGCCCTCAGTAATCTGGGTCCTCATTTTACCAACTTCGGAAGGATGAAAGGTTGAGGCGACCTTGAGCCAGTCAGGATTGAAGGAATCAAATTCCTGAGCAGAATTAGCCTGCAATACTGCATTCTAACCACTGTGTCACCTATCAATGCAGGTGGGTGTATTGCGGGAAGGTTTTCTTTTCCGCATACATGCACAATAATCAATCTCTGTGTTCATTAGAAAGACCTGCATTCCATTTCATTTCTGACTACACCTGAAGACTTGTATAGGCTTTGACCAAGCACATCGGGGCTCCTTAGCAAAACATACACAAATACTTCCTTATACTGAGTCAGATTAAAAAGCCAAGTCTACGAGAGATATGGAATGCCAGCCCATGTATGGATGTAATCCATACATAATCCAAGGAGATTGAGTGACTGGATTCCCTGCCACCTCTGAAGGGTAGATGAGATTAAGTGCCATCCTTTGGCTTCTTCTACCATGTGCAAATCTTTATGATGTAACTCCCCAAAAGTTAAGATGTAATAGGGCCACTGGAACCTTTCGAATCAATGTGGTTTAAGTAATAATTCAACAGAACAGAATCAATTTAATAAAGCAGTATCAATTTGACAGAACAGAATCAAATTAACAGAATATGGAAGAAGGCTATTGTTCCATTCTGTTTGCCAAATCTCGCAGACATATTTGTAGGCTGATGTGTGTGATATCATGTTGTATCATTGGGTCTTTATATTTCCAAGCTTCCCAGATTCAATGAGAATAAATTGGGTGGCGTTATAATTTTCCTTAAACAAATAAGCCTATTCTGACCTGGGTATCTTTTCTGGCTAAACTTTTGCATTGGATGGCAATTTCCATTTTGTCAATCTAACGTGGCCAGAGGAGTTATGACAATGGATTTACCAGTATAACTACTAGACAGACAAATGCAGACTTGGGGAAGATTGTCCTAGTGTTGTGGGTGATCCAAACTGGAGGTTTTCAAAAATAGATTGGACAACCATTAAACCGGGATGGTGTAAGGTCTCTTGGCTTAAGCTGGGGTTTGGATTAGAAAACATCCAAGGACGCTTCAATCCCTGTGATTCTATGATCTATGATCAAGCTTAGATAAATAAATCTATATTAATCTATAATCTAGACAAAATCTAGTGATAAGAAGAACAAGACACAAGCTGTGTTCTCGTCTCCCTGTGTTACTCTGCCTGTCAGACTTGTGCTCTTGGGATAATGTAAACCCTACAATTACACTGACTATAACAAGTCAATGTTCAAATAGACAAGGAGATGGGGTGTAAACCTGACCAACCCTATGGGTTAATGTGATGGGAAGGTTGGATGTGTGTCCTTGAGAAGGAGACAGAGCAGTTTCAATCACTATGTACCTCCAACTTACTGCCAAAGCAGTTCCTCAAAAATAAAAAGGATACCTACTCAGATCCCTAGCAATGGTAGCTGGTCTCCAAACTTGGAGTTATTGACTATTGCAAACCCCCAAAGTAATGCTAGAAGTTGAAACTTTGGGTTTTCTACTGTTAAACCCATGATCTCCTCTTGAGATAAAGATTGTCCTTGCATGCCAAGGAAATACTGGATGTTTGGTTCACGTGTGTATCAGGTTTTGTGGAGAAGTGTTTCCAAGATGTCCCAAAGTGATAGGCTGAAGAGGAAACAAGGGCATAAATCTTGACCTCACGCAAAAGCTTAACTCACAGAACAATGAAGGATCTATATTTAACTTATAGACAGTTTTACTATGGTGTGCAGAGGCTTCATAGATGACAAGATCTGAAACTAGAAGTTTTCCAGATGAAATGCCACAGCCTTCAATCAAAAGCTTGATATTTCCTTTGCATGCCTCTTTTAAGTTTCATCCCTAAATTAATATTAAAATTTTAGCACACAGAATGATTCACTATATCTAGCTGAGGCGGATGACCCTTTATGTGAAAATTCAGCTGTGGATTTACATGCTTGTCTCATTAATACTATTGGAAAAATTGGATGATACAATTTTATGATTTAGGAAAAGAGCCTTTTAGTTTGAGAAGTAGCAATTTCCTTTTTTAAAAACATACTTCATCTTTAGAGCTATAAAAAGTGGCATATATGTCCCATACCATAATGGATTAATTAAAGAATATTATGTTTATCCTAAGTCCTGACCAAGTTGTACATCTTCATAACTCACTCATAAAAATTAATGCATTTTCCAACACTCCATAATGATATATCACCTATTTTTGCTATACCTGTTCAGAATAAATTGTTTCAGATTGGATTAGTCTCAGATACAATGAATAGTACTGGGATGGGTGGGTGTTATTTTAAGAGTTTACAGAGTAATGCTTCAAAATCTTAATCTTCTCATTATATCTTTGAGCTGTCACATGGCCTCACTGTTATCCCAAAGATGTTTTTTTCCAAAAGTTCCAAATATGCTTTTTCAAGAGGAACTGAACTTTCTTTGTTTTTCCTTGAATTTTACTTTTCATCTAAGAAGCTTCTTCAGGTCTGACTGAAGGGTGAGGAATAGAAGGATTTATATTCCTTGCAAGCACTCTTTCTGAGAATTGTTGAGGCCACTAGAAAGTTTTATCTGTGCCCTCAAGATCACTTGAATGATGCAAATAAGTGTAGAACTTTCTTGGAACTGTTGAAAGGACTGTGTTGTAAACAGGAGACAGGATCACTTCTCACTTCTTGCACCTGCCACCATCTTTTTCCACTTTTAAACTTCCTCTGGACACAAATACATTTTGAACAGATTAACAGTCTTTATTTATTTCTCTTCTTTTAATGCAACAGAAATATGCTGTTCGATAATTACGTTACCTTCATTAGAAGTTACATAGATCTGAGAATATGGTTGCTGAATCTGGGAACGAGGTTATTTTGCAGATGAAATTTAAGGAAAATTGTTTACATCGTTTTGTAGATAGAAGGACAAAAGGAACGAATATTTGCAACAGAAGGAAAGGATTGTGCGAATGACATTTTTTAAAAATACAGCTGGTCAATTGGAACCCTTAGCCCCAACCTTTAACATTTGCTATTTATTGAACAATTATCTAGATCATTCACCTGGCATAATCATTCAACTGGAGGATAAACAGGCCTCTCTAAAATGTTGACTACCTGGGAAATTCGCAAACTTGATCACATATGAGATTGGCAGCATTAAATGCCAACAGCTAATTTAAATAAGGAACATCTGTACATTATTATTTTGGGGATTTTTTTTTTCAGGAGGGGAGGGAAGGGGGAAAGTTCTGTCAATTTAGAAATGTGCAGGTTTTATGAGCCATTGCATGAATATTTTTGTGATGCATATGTGAACGGCCAACAGTGACGAAATGGTTTAAAAATAAAAGATTATGACAAAGGTGACAAGTTGAATATGGAAAGAGAGGAAATGGAGAATACATATTACATTAGATCTGAAAATCTATGGGTGGCAAAACACTATGGTTTTAAAACAATGGGAGTATGGCTATGGAGTTTCTTAGTCATCCAGGTCATGATTGTCCCAAAAGTGCTTTTCCAAGAGGCAACTGGAACCAAATCCTTGGTTCTTTGTACGTAAGAGGCACATGAAAAAGAGCTTTCAATCACATGTCATGACCGAGTTATCATGACTTTTTTGTTTATGTTCCATTAGCCTTTGCTGCCAAAATGGTTGCTACCTGAATATGGGCATCACATATAAGCCCAAATGGGTGTCTGTTTAAAGAATTGATCAAACTGTCTGGATTCACAATACCATGATTTTGTTTCATCAAAATTTGTTGAATATGACAAAATGGACTGGTTGACATATTATCTTGAGCCAAAATCAACAAACCACAACATGTCCTAAACTGATAACTAAACTGAATCATGATATTATAGAAACCTAACATTCATAATTGGAGGGATATCTTTATGAAACAAGTCTTCTATTTGTTGAAGTGTGCAGCTTAGAGAAGCACCAACATAAAGATGGAAAAATCACTTGAACTTTAGATGTTACTCTCCCATCTATCCGAAATGGACTTCTTCACTAATTTTTATTTTACATAACAGGGTCATTTTATTTATACATATTGTTTCTGAAAGCTAAAATGGTAGGAAACCATATTTTCTTAGTTTATTTCATAGCCGAAGTTCATAAACATCTCAGCTGGGATATCACATAGCAATCACTTCATGTCTATTGTTAAAATACAGCTGTTTTGAGCAAAGGGAAATAGTCTTGTCATTAGACTAAAAAATCAGATCTGAGCAGTCTCTCTTCAGTTTTTTAAAAGTGTAAAAGTATAAGCATGTGCATCTTCTCTCTATACACACACATACACACAAAAATTTATATATATAAATTTATATAAATTTATATAAATATAAAGATCTACATATATATATATATATATATATGCATGCCACTGAGGCACAAGAATTCAAATGTTTCTGTGTGTGTTCCTCATACTTTGTGATTTTTTCTTGCTGCCTGTCTTCAATTCGTGCATTACCAGGTATTGCAATGTCAATGAACCAACCCTTTTTCTTTTCAACTATTGTTATGTCAGGTGTGTTGTGGGCCAATTGCCTGTCCGTCTGAATTCTGAAGTCCCACAAGATCTTGACTTTTTCATTCTCCAGAACCTTCTCAACCTGATGTTCCCAGTAGTTGTTACTATACTCAAATCCAAACTTTTGGCAAATCCAAACTACTACTACTACTACTACTACTACTACTACTAATTATTATTATTATTATTATTATTATTATTATTATTATTATTATTATTATTATTATTATTATTAAACAACTAGTTAATTCAGGCAGAATACATATGAGGATTATTCTGGACTATCTGAATTTGGGGGGAGATTACTTTATTAATCAAATAATTTTGGTCAGTTGCTATATTGAACATATCTGAAACTAGAAACTAACTTTTTAAAAACACTGCTTAAATTTCCTCAGGAGTTTTATAGATATTTTATTTCAGAAGTATTCTTGTCTTAATTTCAAGTCAGTCACATAAGAACGGATGGGAAACTGCATAATCATAACAAGAATAGGCTTTAAAAGCAAATCTCCATTACAGAAATATTAACTGAAGTGCAAAATGCCTCTTTTAAAAAAAAACAATAGACTGAAAGGAAAAAATAAAGCAGAGGTAGTATCCTGCATTACATCTGAGTGTTTCATTTGAAAATCTCTTGTCATTATTTCATTATATATCAGAGAGGAATATGGTGATCAGTTGTGTTTCTCTGTGATTTTTATAAGAGGCTGAACACAAATAGATATGTAACGTTGCTTTATTTGTGGTGTTATAGCAAGGAGGCACTTCATATCATCTGTTTGCTAGCTAGGCATTGCTGTTCTGTAACTAATAAAGGGAAAAGCTATACTACTTATAATAAAAAAAACAAATGTTGGGGCGGATGAAAAGATTGAAAGCTGCCTATCTATAGCATTTTCACGGAATCATTTGGAAAGTACACTTTTATCTCAATAAATGCCTTTGTGGTCTTTCCATCTTTCGGAGAGAAAAAGCAGCAACACATGATAAGCTGTGATTGGCAGATAACCCCAATTTGACAAATGAGATAGCTGAAGGTGTGGAAGGCATGGGATAGAAAGACATCCAGAAGGGGAGAGGTTACTCAGATGAGAAGGTTGCAAATCGAAAAGATGCTATTTCCAACTATGATGGGAAATAGAACAAGGATGTAGAAAAGACAGCATATGAATTCTATATATTTGACTTTATAAAAGCTCTTGAAAGACTTTTTGCTTTGGAAAAAAAAGTTCATGTATCCATGTCAGTTATAAGCCCGAAATATATTCAAATACGCTTTAAAAAAAAAAAAAAAGACACTGATATTCTTAATGGTTGACACAGTTTTTTTAGATTGAAAAACAGATCCAAGTGAGTTTCTAATGCTTTTAGCCAAAGACCCTTACAATACTACACAAAACTAGATGCAAAAATGACACCATGTGTTGCATCTTCACCTGGTAAACATGAAATATTCCACATCCTAAATGAAAGCATGTTCGCCATCTCTTGGTCATCCAATAATTAAGGGTATCCTCATAGAAGTTACACACTGGATGCTCAGGACATTTTCCAATTAGGAGAAATCATGACATCATCATTAGACTCTAACAGATAACCCCACACATTCTCATCATTTTGCTAAGGAATTTGCAACACAGATTTACTCATGGAATAATGAATCAATCAATGGGGCAGACAAGAGAATAATAGAATAACAGAGTTGGAAGATACCTTGTAGGTCTTCTAGTCCAAACCCTTGCTCAAACAGGAGACCCTATACCCTTTCTGGAGAAATGATTGTCCAAACTCTTCTTAAAAACTTCCAGTGATTGAGCACCCACAATTTCTGGAGGGCAGCTGTTCCAGCTGTTCTAACTGTTGGAAAATTTCTCCTTAGTTCTAGGTTGCTTCTCTCCTTGATTAGTTTCCATTTGTTGCTTCTTTTCTTGCTTTCTGGTGCTTTGAAAATTTTTCAATCTAGAGTTGGTCACATACTTAAAAACTTTGTCTTCCAAATATTTAGCAGAATCTCCCACAAAACACATTCAAATCAATCGTTCATATCTGTTCATTCTTTAGGGGGATGTCTTAATCTAGAAGATCATTGACTGAAAGCCCCCAAAAATGTTATCAGGAACTGAACAGACACATACTTCTTTCTTTTACATGGTGGTAGCATCAAAAGACTGGACCTGCTGTTTATGGAAAGCCATCTTCGGGAGGATGAGCCATCTCAGGATTTGAGTCTCAGCTTAAAAGATGCTTTTCTTCTAAAAACACAATTATGTTCTAAAACCACTTCTAACCATTGAAAGAAAATTTCATGGATGCATCCAGATCGTCCCTGGAGTCAAGTTTGATTGGCTCAAGGGAAACTTTTATTATATAATTTGTTCGTTTAGGACTGAACTTGGGACAAAGAAAAGAGATAGATATGGACGAGAGAACTACCACATGAGGAAGACTATAAATAACTCTCGGCCATGTTTTGTGGTTGGTGAATGGGGAAAAACAGCAATTTAGCTTAAATCAAAGTACAGAAAAGGGAGTGTAATATTTCCAGTCAGATGAGCAAGAATGTGCTTTACATTACAGGAGGTCTCTCTGAAATAATTTGGCTATCATTTCATTTCCCCCAAAGTCATCCCCTGGCCAATCAAGAAACTAACTCTCAAAGAGAATAGGATCAAGGATATAGAGGAGACATTTATGAGTCAGCTGGGCAGGGAATTTTGGAAAATATTGTGTTAGATAAGCCATTCCAGAAAAAAATCCTATATGCCACTAAAAACATAATTCTTATTTCATTCTCTAAAAATCACAAATTCTTCCATCTTATCCTCAATGAAAAACTGCACTACTGATCCCACTAGGGAAGCTGCAACCATTTTGGGTTATCTCCAGTTTAAACATCTACAGATCTTGAAACCAGCTGAGTATGAATAATTGTTGTCATGTGAGTATGATCAATAGCACTCCATAAGAAAATCCTTAGTCTTTCAGCTTATACCAGTTTCTGAAAATAAAGACTTATTTGCAGAACAGATCTTAAAAATATGGGCAGAGTTAATTGATACTAACTTGGAAGAATCCTCAGATATCTGAAATTATCATTTTTATTTTGAAATTTGCATTGAAGAAGCTAATCAAGTATATACCCCATAAATAAGGCTAAATAAAAACTATATTTCAATTCCAGATACTTAATTCACTATAAAATTATAGGGAAGCACTGTTCTTTCCCCCTTTTTAATGGATGCTTTAGTAAGACAAAGCATTACAACCGACATCTTTTCTTTTCTTTTATATCAAATAATTTGCTTAATATGCCAAAAGATTCACCTAGCAAATTGTAATCTACAATGACATTACCATCAAGGCAAAAGATGCATTCAAGTGTGTGTGTGTGTGTGTGTGTGTGTGTGTGTGTGCATGCGTTTATATGTGTATATATGCATACACACAGTCATGTATGCAAAGAATTGTGAATTTCATTAAATATATTAACAGGAGGGGAAAAATTCAGCTTTGAAAAACAGTAATCCCGTCTTTCAACAAAAATCTTATAGGAAGCTATGAATTTGGTAGATCTGAATAGGCTGTTGGTACATGTTTTACTTAGGTAATATAATGGCACACTATTATTAGATCACATTAATCATTACGATGCCAAAGGCAGTGACAGCCTCACTGAAAAGGATTGAAAGGGCTGGTAATGGATATAAATTACCCATTGTATGATAAAAGGATTTTTACTAAGAAGGTAAGAATAAAACAGCAAATTTCTAATATAACTCTTGTGGGGGGGAATCTAAATAAAAGTAATCCTCTATTGGTAATATCCACAAAAATCAAAAACTAAGCACTTCCTAAAACAAGATAAAGTCACGTTTAAAAAAAGAAAGAAAGAAAAAGAAGAGTATGGTATGAAATTAATTTCTTAGCCTCTAATATTGCTATCAGTTTAAATGGTTTATGGGATGACCTCTAAGGAATATGGTCAAAAGGAAAGGTAGGTTCTGCTAATTAGAAGTAAAGATGGTTTTATAGAGATTTGTTAAAGCCCCTTAGCAGAATCAAATGTGGATTACCAGAACCCCAAAATTATATGATGTTTTTATGAGATCTGGTTCAATTACCTCATTGTCTTGCCACAGGAAAGCTACAGTTCTATATCCTTGACATCCAAAAAAGTCTAGGCAGATTTTATTTGTATTTTTTTTAACGACTGTTATTGTGAAAAGGGAATCTGTCCAGATCAGAAAGCTACCTTGGAAATATATTATAAATCAGTACCCTTCCTTGCATGTAAGTTAGATAATGAACCATAAACCCAAGTTAACCTCCATTTTACCTCCTTTCCATGATCATTTCAGAGTACAGCACAATCCTAAAATATAAATGTTAGGAATAGTTTAGGAAGGCCAAATATTTTGGAAAGAATCCTCTTAAAGCTTATGGATAAGACTTTCTTTTTCTTCCTCCAAGTTCATTTTTTTTATCCTTATTTTATTTCTCTCCCTTATTTATGCTGTTTTTGATGGTCCTGGATTAGGGTTGATGCTGTACTTGCAATTATGACTGGTTTTAATCAGACCCTAGATACTAGATAACATGTTTTATAATCTATGTTAGCTGCCAAGAGTTGTTTGATTTGCAGCGGGGTAGAAATATGATAGAGAAATAGATACATAAATAAGTGAATAAATATTCAGAAGGACGGGACATTGTAATTGTACTCAGTAATTAATTTGTGCATACCTGCCTATGTTTTAAAATTAATAAGAATTTTGGACTTATATTTAGCTCAGTTACTGATGTGGGGTTATGAATTTCCTTTGGCATGTGACTTTCATGGATCTTCCCAAGAAGTATTTTTTTTAGTTTGGGGAAATACAACGGAGCTAAAAATAGGAGCAGGGAGAGCTGATCCTAGCCTGGATACCTGCTTCTTATTCCTGGATAAGACAAAGTTTTCTTCAAGTTGTGGTGGGTATAGCGGATGGCTTTGAGGGACAGAGGAAAGACCAACCAACCAAGACAATGGCCAGATAAAGGAAGCTTGATCCCAGGCAAAGAAAGCCTTCTCTACACTAATTTCCATGAAGATAAAAGGGAGAGTAATGGAAGCACATCCAGACTTGCAGGATTCTGTTATCTAAAGTAGCTTTACATCAGGTTTTCCAACTTTGATCATTTCTAGGGAAATAGACCTCAGCTCCCCCAAAAATTCAATAACCAACATAGCCATTGCTGAAGATTCTGGGAGTTGGAGTCCGCTTACTTTTTAGGTCTTTATGATTCAGATTAGGGAGAGGCACACAGATTAACATTATCCTACTTGGTCCTTGAAATATATTAAAAATGTCTCAAAGGTAAACCATAATAAGGTAAGTCTGGTTATAGTTCATAATGCAGGATTTATTGTGCCAAATAAGATCTGAAATACAACTTCAACTTCTGGACAAATATATTCAGATTACTAATTTCCTCCTTATTTATATCAAGTCTAATAGTACACAATGTTACACCCTAACATTAATACAACCAGTAGTAAATATATACAGTATTGTTCTTAAGTTGAAGATGAACCAACAGTACATTTTTACCCCACAATTTGACAGGTAAATTACTACTGCTGTCTTTTGCCCCCAAATCTAGCTAATTCAGCTACAACTGAAGCTTGTTCTGAGCTTTTTCCTGAATTGCAGTGGAAAATATATCCATTGTGGGAAACAACCCACTCGAAGTCTGTTTAACCTTAGCAAAGCATGGCCCACCAGCAATTCAGGAAACTGAAGAACTCAGGAATTCTTATGAATAGGAAGAATCAGGCAAGGTTCATTCAGAATCAGATTCAAGGAGAGTCAAGACCACCAGACTGTAACAGGTAAGGGGTAGAAGGAATGTGGAACAAGAAGAATTGTCACAACCAAGACAATGGTCAGTTAAAAGAATTTTGAATCCTAGGTGGACAGAAAATCTAAGTAAGCATCTCGGATAATATCGTCCCTAGTTCTAAAGATAAAGGGAGTTGCGAGGGATTCAGATGAGTCTAGGACAACGTGCCTTGGCCAACTCGCCCTGGCCAACTTGTCCTGGTCATCTCACCACAGTCCACTCACCACAGTCAGCTCACCACTGGACAATTTGCCTGGCATAATTCAACACAGGAGAACTCAAGACAAGTGAATTGCAGTGGACTTTGTCTTGCTTTAGGTTTGAACCATCTCAAATTAGAAGATCTCAAGGCTGCGGTGAGCTGTTTGTCCCTCTCTTGACAGCATTGTACTGTCCTGCAGCAATTTGTCCTGTGGCAAGTGGGCTATAGGGAGTTGTCCTACTCTGAAAGTTTCTGTTATGGTAGCCTTATAAAAAATGGAGTATTGGCATGCATAACTTTTGTTTCCTAGTCTGGAGGGCTGACAGAAACTCAGAATCAACAAGTGCCAAACACAGATACTTGTGCTGCACAATTGATTTCCAGTTTCTAATCTTCTACTAGAATTACAGGTTAAGTTCCCAAATCCAGTGGTGGGATTCAATTTTTTTTACTTACCGGTTCCGTGGGCATGGCTTGGTGGGCGTGGTAGGGGAAGGATACTGCAAAATCCCATTCCCAACCCACCCCAACTAACCTGCTTTCCAGTTCCATTCTCCTGCGCAGGGCAACAAAAGAAAACCCAGCCGAACAGCTGGGACTCAGGAGGCAGTCAGAGATGTTATTTGCCAGTTCTCTGAACTACTCAAAATTTTCGCTACCAGTTCTCCAGAACTGGTCGGAACCTGCTGAATACCACTTCTGCCCAAATCCCCGAATACCTTATTTAACCTTAAGGATTAGGGAGACCCATCTTCAGAATGAAACTTTCTTCATCCAAATATTTGTACTCCCAACATACTTCAAATGGAGGATCATGTCACTTGTGCAGATCAATTGCTTTGAAGTTTTATCTAGCTTGGATTTACTATCTATTATGCTGGTAGCCACTGGTGATCAGGAGTTGCATGTATGTCAACTCATAAAGGTTGGGTCTTACTAACCCAGGGGTGGGATTCTACCAGTTTGCACCTATTCACTAGAACTGGTTGATAACATTTTAAGCAGTTCAGAGAACTGGTTGTTAGAAGAAATTACTGGCCTAATCCTGTAAGGAAGGCAGGAAGGAAACATTCTGGTGTTGCTTAAAGAAACTGCCTCTCCTTTAACCCTTATTACATTCTTGGCAGGACTAGACTTCCTGTCTCTGGAACTTCTCTGGAGTTTTTTTCCCCTCCTTTGCTGGTACTTTGATTGTGTGGAGGGACCATTCAAAGTTAAAACAGCACTGAAAAAAGTGACTTATGACCATTTTTCACACTTACGACTGTTGCAGCATCCCTACAGTCATGAGAGGCCAGGTGAGGAGATGGTACCACAATGTGAGTGATATTGAGTTGGCCACGCCCAGCCAATAACATGACCACTAAGCCACGCCCACCCAGTCACCTGACCACCAAGCCACACCCACCAACTAAGCCACACTCACAGAACCGGTTGTTAAAAAAAATTGAATCCCACCCCTGTACCAACCCCTCTTTATGGGGAGGTGCCACACAATGAATTGGGAAGGAACTGGCCATCCTAATGGCCATTGCTAAAATAGCATGCTGACTTCAACAGCGGAAATTGCTGTTTAATGCTGAAGAAAAAATCAGCTACAAGTTTGCTTGGTATTTGAATATATACTAGGAATGCCACTGTAGGAAATGACCAGACTGAACCTAAGGGAAGAGGTCAAATCACCATAAATAATGAGTCACTGTGTGCCTGCAAGAGATCTAAGTCTACCCCGCCTTGAATGCCTTTCTTATCTCCTGCTCATTTCCCTTGACGATTAGTTGGTCAGATTCTTGTAGAGAGCTTAAGCTTGCCATAAATCTTGATACTCTTTTGAACTGCCTGAATCTCCTGATTTCCCCAGTGCTTGACAATCACTATTAGATTGTTTATCAGGCAGCAACATGTCTTGATCTGACCTTAAGTCAATGGCAAATGAGGGTCTGTTAGGAAAATGGAAGATTTTAATGTTTCTACACCATCCCAAGTCACTGTTCTGGGATGGGAGGGTCTGTCAATCCTACGCTGTAAATCAATCCTAATTCTATACCAATCAGGAAATCCAGCCCTTCACCAAAAGACATTGCAGCTTGCTTATAATAGATCATTTTTTAAAAAAAAAATACCATGCATACACCTTGGAAAAATAAATGTGGCCAATGCAAGCTACAGCTATATTTAGCGAACTCATTTGAGAGTATTGTCAGCTGTGACATGACAATTTTCAATTAGCAGAGTGCGTGCACCAGCGTCTCCCGTCTTAAAAAGCCGAATCGGCAGTGGTCATAAAGGACGTTTACTGAAAAGAATGACTTTTCCCCAAAGGAGAGGAATCAAAGCAGAGTCGGAATTCTGAAAAGATGCAGCGAGATTTGTTCAAGTACAAACAATGAAATAAAAATTTCTGTCCATATACATATTATGAAAAGAATAAACACTTTCTTTCTTTATATACACATTGTAAAAAGGATGAAGGTATTAACTTGAAGACACTCATACATAAAACAGAAATGTCTTTTAAAGGATGACAGAACAATTCTTACCAGGTTGATCCAACATCAACAATTTTTTTTTTTATCCTGGCTGTGGAAGTCTTCTCAGAGACGAGGGATTATTACAGAAGGTCAGGAATTGCCAAAACAATACCTGTGAGAAATTTAAAATGCAAAGCCATTGTGTAAATCAAAATTGATTCTCCCTGAAAGACACTATACTACAGTTAGCATATATATTTAGTTACCCTTCCATATTGAGAAGGGAGAAAGAGAATTACGAATGGAAGCAGCCTAGATTTGGGGGAATCTCTTATTTGGGAAAGTAATCTTTTAGAAAGGGAATTCTTTTCTGATCTGTTAATTGCCTAGGGGTCTGAAATGTACTTTCATACTGTGCCAAAATAAAGGAGGAAAAATTTAAGATTTTTCCAATTTAGGAGAAACTCTTTACGGCTTAACAGATGCTGATATTCTGGTCACTTAGACTAAGGAAAAAACAATTTCTCGTATACAAATAAGTTCTATTATATAAATAAGCACCCTTTCCCAGATGGTGGCAAACTCATAAATTCCATTTGGAGGAGACCGTAATGCCAGCAATTAAAACCAAAATAAAGGCCTTCTTCTAACAAATTAAAGATTATTTCATTAAATAGGAGGAATTAACCAAATTCCCAATACTGTTAGATCCGTGCCTCAAACATACTTTTGGAATGTTTGTTTTAAATAGAATATAGTAATACCGAGAAAATTGAAAGGCATCAAAGTAATGGACCATCCTTATTTTTATGAGACTATGAACAGATTGTTTCAGATGTAAAACTCCAGAAAGTTAGAAGAAACGTGTGATTAAAAGTTTCTTTCCTATGTTGAAGGAAAGCATGAAATAATCAATTACTAGAATGTTACATGCCAAGTTATCTTATGTTTATGGATTAAAACAGATGCATAGTTATAAACAGTACATTGGAATAAATCAGATATAGATAGTCCTCAACTTACAAATATTTGTTTAGTGACTGAAGTTACAATAGCACTGAAAAAAGTGACTAATGATCATTTTTCACCCTTATGACTGTTGCAGCTTGTGATCAAGTGGTCAAAATTTGGCCACTTGGAAACGGGCATGTATTTATGACAGTTGCATTATCCCAGGGTCACGTAATCATCATTTATAAACTTCCCAGCTGGATTCTGACAGCAAGGTCAATAGGGAATTGTTAAGATTTGCTTAACAACTGCTGATTCATTGAACGACTACAGTGACAGTGCGGTGGCACAAAGAGGGTGCAATGCACCGAACAACTATCTTTCTGAGCAACAGAAAATTGTGGCTCCGTTGCAGTCATAACTCAAGTACTACTTGTAATAGCTTGCCAAAACTGAATTTACCTATCCATTTTGAATATCTGTAAAGGATTTAGAGGTACCATTTTTCAAGAGGTAGGTGAGGCATGGATGACAAGACAGATTATCTCTATAGAATACTATGTGCCTATAGAGCAGGGGTGTCAAACTCAAGGCCTGGGGGCTAGACCTGGGCCATGGGGTATTTAGATCTGCCCTGTGGGACCCTACAAACAGCAAAGGGGCAGCCCGCAGTTTCTCTGCAGTGGGGCCCAGGCTCCATTTTTGGCTGTGATGGCCTCCTACCACCTTCTACCTCTGAAAACAAAGCTCAGAGGGCCTCACATGGCCTCCCCAAGCTCCATTTTCACTGGCAGAGGGCGGCAGGAGGCCATCACAGCTGAAAATGGAGATCAGGAGCCCATTTTCGCTAGCAGAGCACTCGGGCCATGACAGGTGCCCCCGATATGAGTGATGTCAAGCTGGCCAGGCCCATACCGGTTCCCAAAGTCAAACACAACCCTGATGCGGTCCTCAATGAAATCAAGTTTGACACCCCTGCTATAGAGTATCCTTCCCCACACATACAAGTGTTGTCATTCCTTCTTACATTTCACAAACAATTAAATTGATGATTCTCCCATTCTTTCCATCCTGGTTAATTGTTGGAACACATCACCAGAAGTCTGATCAAATGTTATGGACTGCATTTTTCCCCACAGTTGTCTTTATCATTGATTCTCTAACAGACCAGGACTGGGGTGAGCTACAAATATTGTTAAACCAGTAAACAAATTTATAAACACACTCCCATCCTTCCCCTATGAACCCTAAAATAAACCGAAATAAACTCTCTCCATTCCTCCAGACAAAAATGATGTATTTTTTGCAAACACAGGGTATCTTTCCTTTTTGTTACCATCAGCTATGATCAGTGAGTACATAAAATTAGGTAATTTTTAATACCTAGCATGTATCATTACTTACTTATACTAGGCCAAGTTTACATACTGTGCTATAATGGAACATCAAACAATAGTTTTAATGGGGAACACCTGCGATTCTTTCATTTAAAAACTGGGAGGAAAGAATGTTGAAATAAAACTATTTTCCTAATATTCTCCATTTTAACCATCATTTAATACATTAATTACAAACTGATTCATTGCTCAGTTTATTGCTTAGTTTGTTTTGTGTATTTTATACAATGTTTTTAATGTATTTTTAACTTATTGCTTTAATTGGCTCAATTTTATTGTAAACCAATTAAGATTTTTCTTTAAATGAGAAGTGATATGCATTGTTTTGAATAAATAAATAAATTTAAATAAATTAAATAAAATCTTAATAGGCTGTATAAGTTTGCATATGAAGGCATATTTCAACAATGTTTGGAGGACTGAAGTATTAGCATTGTGGTAATATGCAGCCTGTTTTAATCTTTGCTGTAGAAAGAGTAAAAATCTACTTTCACGAAGATAAAGTGTAGTTACCCTGTGGTAAGATGGACAGTGTAGGAGATGACCAGGCTGAGCCCAAGGAAGAAGTCAAACCCATCATCAGTCACAAGTCTCTTCGCTTCCACAAGAGAACTAAGTCCAGCCCTTTGTGAATCTACCGCTAATTTGCTTTGACCTTTAGTAGATCAGATTCTTGTAGAGAACATGAGCTTTCAATAACTCTTTATACTCATTTGAACTGCCTGGATGTTCTGATTTCCCTGGCACTTGACAGGGATCCAATACATTTGATAAATAAATAAAATTGAAAGAAAAGTTGGTAGGTCCTTCAAGATTATTAATAACAGAAAATCATACAAGACTTTTACTCAAATATCTTTTTTTTTTCTATTTGTGGTGCAGCTTTATCAATGTGACAATCATTCAGGGAGACAATATTGTTTTGATAGTGAAATTCAATAGTATAGAAGAATTCTCTTGGATCTTTGGACCAGTTAAGGCAAGACTTTCAAATTCTTTGGAGGAGCGCTGGGTTCCAATTCAACATCATACAAGAAACCCTGCTGTAATGTGTGTGGATGGATATGTTACATGTAACATGTGAAATTACAAAACATGATCTGTGGTTTAACACATTCCTTAACAACCTGGGCAAAGTCAGTCATGTGAGGTTTGTTTTACAACTGTCAGGTTCTTTGTTTTTTGGCAGGTGTTTCAAACCAGAAGTGATTCTTTCCAAGCTTAAGTATCTCAGAATTCTTTTTAGCAAGAGTTATTGAGAAGAAAGGCATGCAGTACTAAACTGTTTCCCATTTAAAGCCAATATATCATGGTGTAACTTACAGTAGACACTGTTCAATTCCCTTTATAGAAGCCTTTCTAAAATCTGTCAAGGAGGTCAGTTTTTACGCTGACAATGAAAAGCTGGCAGTAGCCATTTATATAATCATCTCCTAAATCTTGATCAGACTGGAACCAACTGCTAAACAGTCATGACTTCTTATCCCGAATCTACAAAGCCATTACTCACATGGCTTTTTTTTTTCCCTTCTCCAATGTTTTGTTGATGAAACTAAACCGTTGCCTCAGACTAACCCTAGACAAGTAGATATTGATTTGTGCTTAGCTTTTGCTGTCTCAACTAAGAGGTTTGGCTTGACATGGAAGGAAATTGGTCAAATGCTATAATGGTATGGTAGATGGGAATATCCTTGGAAGACAGGAAGAAGAGCAACCGTTCCTTGGAAACAGTTGGATAAGAGGCACCTGACCCAAAGAAGGAATGGATGTGTGGAAAACATCTCAGAAAGGACCTTCCCTAGTTTCCTGGATTATAAAAGCAAGAAAAGAAAGATGTTTCAGGCTTGCAAGATTCTATTAATGCAACATAGAATAGAACATAGAATAAACAGAGTTGGAAAGGACCTTGGAAATCTTCTAGTCCAAACCTGTGCTCAAACAGAAAACCCTATTCCATTTCAGACAAATGGCTGTCCAGACTCTTTTTAGAAGTCTCCATTGGTTAATTGTTCCCACTGCCAGGAAATTTC
The DNA here is from genome assembly GCF_049901715.1 of Pseudonaja textilis. Taxonomy (NCBI): domain Eukaryota; kingdom Metazoa; phylum Chordata; class Lepidosauria; order Squamata; family Elapidae; genus Pseudonaja; species Pseudonaja textilis. The sequence goes on from NC_142000.1 coordinate 14,546,581, forward strand.
CCCTAGGTTGCTTTTCTCCTTAAATAGTTTTCATTGCTTCTTGTCCTGCCTTCAGTTGCTTTGGAAGATAGGATGACATCACATCTTCCTTTTTAGAAGACTGCTATCATGTCAACCCTCTGGTCCTTCTTTTCACTAGACTAGATATACCCAATACCTGCAACCATTTTTTACGTTCTAGATTTATGATTTCCAGGCCCCTAATCGTCTTTGTTGCTCTTCTCTACACCCTTTCTAGAGTACAAAAAAGTTAGAAATACTACTTCTAGGCCTGCTTCTTGTCTGGACTTACCCCACAAGACTGGCAGATACTCATGTCGACACACAACTTCAGATAATTTGGCTCCTATGAAAGAACACTAGACTACCAAACTGCAAGCTTACCTAAATCTATCCCATACATTTTCTATCTTTTTTTGACTGCCTGCCTGAATCTGTATGTCTAATTTTATAATAAAATAATTATATCTGCTCTCCATGAGCTGGAGAGGAACCTTGAAGCTCAGAGAACTTACCTGGCAAATAAGGCTATCACTTATTTCCTGGTAACCCCTGTGTTGCATTTTGAAACCTGCCTCCAAAATTAAGCCTGAGAAGCAGACTTTCTACAGAATAAATACATCCTCTTTTTCTTACTTAATTCTCCCCATCTCCAAAATAAAATTATAAGTAACTCATTCAGAAAGGAAAATGCAGATCCCTCCCCCCAGTATTGATTGGAATCACTCTGTGTATTGTTGTCTAATATGGGGTTATTATTATTAGCTGATCCTGTGTCTTCCCTATTCCAATAAAGAAATGAAAACTGAAATTGTTGGTTTTCCAATGGAAAAATATGTAGCTCTAGCCTGCATTTTGCATACAAAGTTAACTTAGTTATGCAACATTCTGTCTGACTAAACAGTCAGCTCTGGGCATGTTTACTCGGTAGTAATCTTTAGTATAACCAATAGGGTTTATTTCCAATAAAGAGTTGCCTACAGATCTAATTACTCATATAGCTTTAATGGTACCATTCAAAAACTTTCCTGTCTTGACCAGGATTAACCACAATGCTGATTATATAGCTTTCATTCAGGACCAAGGAACCCTGTTCATATCATTCCCACTTGCAACCGCTTACACATTGAAGGAAAGAAATGTAAGGTGAACAGAGGACCTAATAAGATGCTTCTTCGTGACAGTTAGGCTACCAAACAGATGATTAGTCAATGGAAATACTGCCTAATAGAAAGAAAATGGTTTTAGATCAGTGAAAACCAATTCTGAATTCCATCCCAGACCAACTGCAGCAAAGCTTTGACTCTTTAAGAAGTCCTGCACTGATTTGTTCAGAGAATTTGTGTCATTGATCTTCACATCAATGTGTCACATAGAATCTTTTTTTTCCAGTACATGACTCTGATGGAAGCCCTGGGGTTTAAAATCTGAAAGTGATTGATAACTTCCTAAACAAACGGAGGGGAAAACATCTACCATTTTGCACACTCAACTGAAACCCTAAATAGCAGAGAGAGACATTTAACTTTCTAGGCTAACGTCGTTCTAAAGCTTTTAACAGGGAAAAGGAATAGAGCAAAAGATACAACAAGATGCTAAATATTGTAGGATGCATGAAAATGATTGACATGGCATTTCAGAGAGAACAAATACTTTGGAAGAGCAGCAGAAAACAAGAGTTTTCCAGGATGGGCTTAAGCTGAAAAATCAATACTTCTTGTATCCTTACAACTCAAATTAGAATGAATGCAGATGCTTAATTGTTTTCATTACAATGAAGGAGGGAGGGAGGGCAAGGAAAGAAGGAGGGAGGGAGGGTAGGAAGGAAAGAATGAAGGGCAAGGAGGGAGGGAGGGAGGGAGGGAGGAAGGAAGGAAGAAAGGAAGGAGGGGAGGGAGGAAAAATAGCTATTTCTTCCCACTCCCAATACTGTCTTCTTCTTCTTCTTCTTCTTCTTCTTCTTCTTCTTCTTCTTCTTCTTCTTCTTCTTCTTCTTCTTCTTCTTCTTCTTCTTCTTCTTCTTCTTCTTCTTCTTCTTCTTCTTCTTCTTCTTCTTCTTCTCCTCCTCCTCCTCCTCCTCCTCCTCCTCCTCCTCCTCCTCCTCCTTCTCCTAAATATGGGCAAACTGTCCTTTCATTATTTGCCCTCACTTTCTGGGATCTGACAGTCAGACACTCATCCCACTTTTAAGCTTATCTTTAAAATTCAAGCTGAAAATCTGGCTCCCTCAGAGCAGGCTGGAGAAGATTCAGGGACTGCACTGTAAACTGCCGATGTCAAGTTTCCCTGTTATCACTTGAAGAGGCCCACTTTCTCATCAGATCACAAGGTTGTTAGGAAGAAAGTAAGGAAGTCTCTCTTCTGATATACATAAAGAGGTATATCGATTGGATCAGATGGGGAGACGGATCAGTCACTTGTGTTTCACAACCTAATCCTGTTCATCTCAGTCAATCTTGCTAATAATGTAACAACTTTGTGAGAGCTTTGGAGGTTTTAGACACCTCCAAAGTGTTTGGCACCAGTTTTAACAGACTTTCTGGGGTGGGGGGGAGAAGGAGTTCGACTCTGCTTTTCCAATTTGGAATTGATTTTAAATGGTTTTGGTGAACTGGGTGGTAGAAGCAGGACACAGCTGCTTTTTTTGATAAGGCAAAAAAAAAAAAACCCTAATAAGTATCTTGGACAAAACAAGAAGAGACGAAGTGACTTTAAAAAAAATGTTTTTGGCACTTAACACCAAGATTCTCCACTAAATCTTCTCACTAATGAGGAGTTCTTGATGCTCTCTGAGCTTGGTTATTTGCTTGCAGATGTTTCATTACCCAAACTAGGTAACATCATCAGTGAACACCAATGATGTTACCTAGTTTGGGTAATAAGAACATCTGCAAAAAAAACAACCAAGCTCAGAGAGCATCAAGGACCCCTCGTTTCAACCCTGAACTACAAACATTATGTTCTGCCTAAATTCTCACATCTTGTGCTACTATTCTGCTTATCAGAACATCATAGTACCTACCAATGCCAATCCAACTACAGAAGTGCAACAATGGATCGTTCTTCAAATGATCAATGTGTTTGATAATCATTCTATGACAACACAATACAATGCAGCATATCATAAAACAGGAGAAAATTATTACTTGGGAAGCTATTAGGCAATGGGGACAAATCTAAAGTCCCTTCCTGTTTGTTTGCTGTTTTGTGTTGTTGTTTCCATTGAGTGCCAATAAGATCTCCCTGTAGCGTAAGTGCCACTAAGTTGAAAATGCGTATGCCTTTGGTCTTGCTCATCAAGGAACCAAATTACAGTGACTCCCTCACAACTGTACACTCAGCTGAAAGTACTAGTTCTCACCTGTAATGTGTGAAACCATTTTCAGCTGCACAGACCGCATAATTGCAGACAAGTTGAGAAAGGAAGCAAACGAGCATATTATGGGGAATGGAAAATATTAACACATGTCAAGTTCTAAGAATATAATTAGTCCTTATTACTTTGTAAGAGGCCATGCAGTAGCTCCCTTTTATATTTGTATTGATCACCAAAAGGACATTTGAAATGCCTGCCATGTCATCTTCCAACTTTAACAGCAGAATATAGCAACAGCACTTAGCAATAGCACTTAGATTTATATACCACTTCACAGTGCTTTAAGCCCTCTCTAAGCGGTTTAAAGAGTCAGCCTATTGCCCCCAACAATCTGGGTCCTCTTTTTACCCACCTCGGAAAGATGGAAGGCTGAGTCAACCTTGAACCTGGTGAGATTCAAACTGCCAAATTGCAGGCAGCCAGGAGTCAGCAGAAATAGCCTATAGTGCTGCACTCTAACCACTGTGCCACCAGAGCTCATTGTGTTTTACAGTGCTTTACGGCCCTCTCTAAGCAGTTTACAGAGTCAGCATCTTGCTCCCAACGATCTGGGTCTAATTTTACTGACCTCAGAAGGATGGAAGCCCAGATATCATGTGAGAGAGAAAGAGGGTGAAGACGGCACCTCCCTAAGAGTCACAAAGTATACGGTAATTACAAATAGTACAGTCGTCAGTCTGGCAAGATTGTGTCTATAATATTGTAAAGCAATAAAGATTCAAAGAAAGGCAATTGGTTATTTAATTGATTATTATTTTATAATATCTACTAAATGCTCTAGAGTTATAAAACTTCAATTCTTAATAGAGTCAAAGGTAGAACCTCAAAACAAAAGGCAATTCAAGCCAGAAATATTGACAGAGGCAGAAACAAAGGTGGCCAGAATATGTACAGAATGAGACAGAGGCACAATGGAAAGGAAGAAAATGGTACATAAAATATCTCTTAGGATCCTCAAGACTATTAGAATGCCATCTATTTGACAAGAGGATTGAAAATGAAAAGCATCAAATCCAGAGGTGATATTAAGCAGGTTCTGATCAGTTCTGGAGAACCACTAGCGAAATTTTGAGTAGTTTGGAGAACCAGCAAATCCCACCTCTGACTGGCCCTGCCCCCATCTATCCTCTGCCTCCCGAGTCCCAGCTGCACAGGAGAATGGAGCTGGAAAGCAGGTTAGTGGAGAGAATGGAGATTTTGCAGTATCCTTCCCCTGCCACTCCCACCAAGCCACACCAGGCCCACCAAGCCACGCCTACAGAACTGGTAGTAAAAAAAAAAAATAATCCCACCTCTGATCAAATCACAGAAGTTTCTCCGGAAATACATATCTTTCTTCAGAAACTTTTTTTATCTAGAATTAGGGTGACCACCACATCTTTGTCTTAAATAACTCTTTTGTACATGCATATGCCACCTGGTCATGTCATTATTACACATCCCATGGACTGCAAAAATAACAAAGACAGGTTATCAATGAAATTGCCATGATCTAATAATTGATTAGAATGCCTGCAATATTCTTGAGACTGTGAGAAAACAGTTTTCCAGGATGTTTTCAATCCCCCAGTTTAGTTATCCTCCCAAATCGCAACCAGACTTGGTCCTGCTTAGCTTCTAAGTCCAGGCAAGCCCAAGTAGATGCTGTCCATTGCCGAGAACGGCAGAGGCCAAAAACAAAGCCATTGTCATTTTGTACCTGAATTTTTAAAAAGTCCATTTTGAACTGGCAAACTACCCACCAGTGAGGTGTCATGCCTTTCCAAGAAGAAATAAATACTCAAATGTTCCCGGAGTTATTCATGGGCCTGTATTCAACAACACACCCTTGTTTCAGCAACAGATAATCAGTAAGCCTGCTTGTTTTGTGTTCCATCTTGATTCAGATTGGGGTAGCTTTGGGGGAAGTTCCTCAATGACATATCAGCTTATGATCTCACCTCATCTGGTTCACCTTGAGAGAGGAAGAAGACAGGAAAAAGAGAGAGTAGAAAGAAGAGACAAGCAGCACAGGAGAAAAGACAGCAATAAATGGTTGCATAGATAAAGAATGAAAACGTTATATTGCATAAAAATTAAAGTCAGTGGAGCAGTTAGGTAACTTTAGAATCTGAAACGCATTGTCTTAGAGGGTCTTTCCATAAGAAGATAGCTATCATTAATTAGTCTCATGATGATAAGGTAAAGCAGTTTGCTGTGGTTCAAAGATAATTTTACCCCCAAATTTTGATGAAGGGGAAAGTTATTTCTTTACATTATCATTTTCTTTATATATTTTTTTTCCCTGTCTCTTTTTCCTTTATACATTTTTTCTTAGGATGTATCAGCTTTTTTATCTTTTTATCATTTTTAAACTTTAATAGAAATTATTTTAAAAGGTTGGTGCTGGATCTGGGGGGAATATGGAACATTTTTCCTTTAAATCTTTTCCCGGAGAGATTCTTGCTTTTCGCTAAGTAAAAAAAGAACAGATCTTTCTTATAGAAATCTCAACATAAGTAGCCCCTCTCAGTCAAGGCCAGATTTTGGACATGGTCACCTTCTCCCATCTTCTCACCTGCAAACCAAATAAAGCTTTCCAGAAACAAATGACTCTGAGATGGATTTTAAATGCATTAAGAGCTCATCCAGGAACATTGTGAACAGAATTGTTTTAAAAGGAAGTAGAGCACAGGGGAGCCATTAACCGAATAATATCACAAAAGGCTCTTTTTAAATTTAATACAAACTACATGTTAGGGATGGAGTTTGGTATGACGGGGGTGAGATGGACCAGGATGTAGGGAACTACCACCCAGATTCATGCAAGTGTAATTGGCAGCCTAGCACAAGAATCGGGACCATAGTTAAGTTGCAATTCAGAAGATTTATTGCTCAAGCCTATAGGAAAGAATCTAATAACTAAAGTTAAACACTAAATTGGTGCTAGATAAGGGTCAATAGAATCCAGTTGGAGTCGGATCATTTGTAGCAACATAATGACTCTAAGCTAATGACACATTTAACTCCATCACCACCACCCAGCTGTCTGCTTTCTCGTACAAGCAGTATAGAACTAAGATAACTAACTAAATGAAATTAAATAAATATGCAAGACAAAGTGTAGTGATTTTAATATACACCTAACACTTTGTGAAAACATCATAAAGCAGTTTTCCTGGTCTCCAGTGATTTTTCTCCACAGATAACACTGGCCAAAGACACATTGTGTTTAAGAAATTCCTGACAAGTGCTACATGCACACTCATACATGTTCTAATCACCATTTGATCATTCAAGCTAGATTGTCCATTCGTATTTGCACTAAACAATGGAGGGGAAAACAGGGAGATTCCTACATGAATTCCCAGGTCCTGAGCAATATATCCTTCCATGATCAGAACAAAACAATAATAATAATAAAAAAGTGGTCTTTGTAGCCAAATTACACTCCTGTCTCTTTAATAACCCAATCCATGTATACATTAACAGTGTTGAAAATTCAATTTAAACTCTTTTGTCTGTTGTTGCTTACTCTAAAGATGGTCTTCCTTAAACAACAGAGCACCAAGGAGTCGTTAGGGCTCTCTCTTCATTACTTCAAAAAACCAATCATTAGACACCAGAGTATATACGTAATTAGAAAATCACTTCCTTTGCAATCCAAGCTAAGTAGTTTACATACGGTAATTACAGGGACAAAATCAATTTTTAATCATTTCACTGATTGGGCTCATCAGCTCTGTGGGAACATTGTAACCTGCTTGTTGTGCAAAAGCAACATCTGGGCTAAAACAATTACCCTTTGTTTGCTACAATATTCCTTAAATCTTTTTTTTTTTCCTCTGCGTGTTTAAAAAGAAGAGACAGAGAAAACGCCGAGATATTTTGAAGCATGTTCGTCCTTGATCAACATACATCCTAAAGAGTAACTTGCACCAAGAGTTACATAGTTCTTCCAAATTTACAGTTGAATGGTACATTTTTTAAGGAATGTGTTTCTTTTTTTCCCCCAGTGAGATAAAAGTATCTGATTGTTTTAAAGAACTATTCAGCTGGCTAATTGTTCCATAGCTAACACATGGTATTCAGACAACCCACACATTACAAAAGCTCATCTGGATAATAATGGGCTACTATTATTGCAATAGCTTACACTTTTCTAATACAAATGAATGGATTTTTTTATCAACATCGTACAAAAAAAAAAATCTATGTGCGACAAATAGATGGTATGAATTGGCAAGGCACAGCTAAGCATTTTGTTCTCTTAATAGGAAATGACCTCATTTACACTGGAGTAATAATTAGTACTGCTTGGTTGACAGTTAAGGGGGAAAAAAGTTTCTTAGTATAATAAGAGACCATCTCCTTTGTTAAAGAGTGCCACATTGATTATTAACCCTTGCGAATTAGGCTCACATTTTAACACAGCATTATCTGGGCTAATATTTGCAGCCAAGGTGATAGAACAAATAGTAATCACAGATGGGGTACCATCAACTGTTAGCGAGCCAGTTGTGATTCTGCTATCTTTGCCTTGCTAACAGTTGTGGGAAATGAAGCAAAAAATGAATTGATAATGTAGAGTATCCTTTAAAAAAAATTCTTGTCGCCCCTATATTCACTGGTGCAGAGGTGGTATTCAGCAGGTTCTGACCAGTTCCAGAGAACCAGTTGTGGAAATTTTGAGTAGTTCAAAGAACCGGTAGCAGAAATTTTGAGCAGTTCGGAGAACCGGCAAATACTGCCTCTGACTGGCCCCGCCCCCATCTATTCTCTGCCTCCCACTGAGTCCCAGCTGATTGGCTGGGTCTTCTTTGGTTGCCCTACACAGGAGAATGGAGCTGGAAAGCAGGTCAGTGGTGTGGGGAGGAAATGGGGATTTTACAGTATCCTTCCTCTGCCATGCCCCCCAAGCCATGCCTACCAAGCTATGCTCATACAACCAGTAGTAAAAAAAATTGAATCCCACCACTGCATTGGTGAACAATCAAAGGAGAATCGATTTCTCTCTCCAAGCTTCCCAAAGGTTTTGCTCATCAAGTTTGATATTTTGGTACTGGTTAAGCTCCAGCTAAGGGATTTAACCGCAAAAGAACAGAATTTCAGTATCTCATAGTTATGTAGGCAGTCCTCAAATTATGACTGCAGTTGAGACTGAAAATTTCATTATTGAGAAATGTGGTTGTTGTGTGAGCCCTCGTATCACGGCACCCATTTCTACAACTTCTTTTGCTTTGGTTGTTAAGCAAATCATCTGATCATTAGGAAATCCAATTTCTCCCTTGACTTTTGCTTCTCAAAAGCCAGCTGGAACGTTTACAAATGCCGATTATATGACTCTGGGAATTCTGCAAACATTGTTAATACATGCTGTCAATCGCGCAAGTTGTGATCATGTGGCTGCAGGGACATTGCTAAAGTCATAAATGCAAGGACTGGTCATAAGTTCCTTTTTTCAAAGCTGTTGTAACCTTGGTTGATAAATTAGCATTTGTTAAATCAAGGGCTATCCGTACAGCACAGCGAATTTCAGCAATAGGACTAGTCTCATGCCATGATGTACAACAACAAAAACAGAGGCAGGAGAATCAAGCATCCTTTTGAATCCCTTGAACATGATATAAAACTAGTCAAAATGCAAGCCATCTAAATATATCTGCACCTAAGATATCTTTCTATCAACAGACCAGGCGTTAATACGGGTTTGCAGCCCACCAAATGTTGCTGAGATATAATTCACAGCGTCCCACATGCTGGCTGCGGTTTCTGGGAATTTTAGTTCAGCCAAAAATTTAGTTCAGCAACAAACCAAGAGCTATCCACAACTCTCTGGACAGTTCATTTAGGAACTGTTCAAAGTTACAATGGCACTGAAAAAAAAGTGATTTATGACCATTTCTCACACTTACCACCCTTGTAGCATCTCCAGGCTCATGTGACCAAGGTTCAGAGGCTTGGTAACTGATTCATACTTAGGACCATTGCTGTGTCTCAAGATCATGTTACCTTTTGACAAGCAAAGCCAATGGGGAAGAGATAACAGATAATCAGAGTTGGAAGGGACCTTGTAGGTCATCTAGTCCAACCCCTGCCCAAGCAGGAGACCTTACATCATTTCTGACAAATGGCAGTCCAGTCTCTTCTTGAAAGTCTCAAGTGATGAAGCTCCCACAACTTCCGAGGGCAACTTCTGTTCCATGGGTTGATTGCTCTCCCTGTCAGAAAGTTTCTCCTTATTTCCAGGTTAAATCTCTCCTTGTTCAGTTTCCATCCATTATTCCTTGTCTGACTTTTGGGTGCTTTAGAAAATAGCCCCTCCTCTCTGTGGTAGCCCCTCAAATATTAGAACACTGCTATCATGTCTCCTCTGGTCCTCCTCTGGTCCTACCTACTTAGGTGACTACCTACTAACTCTAACTTCTACATCAGCTAAACCTGTCCAATGGGGAAGAATAGAATAGAATAGAATAGAATAGAATAGAATAGAACAGAATAGAAATTAGAATAGAATAGGAATAGAATAGAACAGAATAGAAATTAGAATAGAATAGAAATTAGAATAGAATAGAGTAGAGTAGAGTAGAGTAGAATAGAATAGAATAGAATAGAATAGAATAGAATAGAATAGAATAGAACAGAATAGAATAGAATTCTTTATTGGCCAAGTGTCTTTGGACACATAAGGAATTTGTCTTGGTGCAAAGGACAGCCAATCAAGTGGAACAGTTACAGTTTGCCTGGCTTCCAATAGCCAGGGGAAAAAAATGCATTCTCTGGCTCCTGTACACATGTTTGTTGATAACTGGAAGAGCAGACAGATTCACAAATAGGAGAACAAGAGCTCAGGAGGGAGTGATGATTCAAAGTCGCAGCCTCCTGCGATCAAGTTGAGTAAATGGCTCCGGGGGCCATTTAGAGGGCTGCTCCTCATTCTTCACAGGCCCACAAAACATCATCGCTGTCACTTTCAGAATGTTATTATTTTTATTAATCATTTCTGCAGCACTTCCAACGTACAAGGTCTTTTGCAGCCCGCGTCTCATTCATCCTACCAAGAAAACGTCCTCTTGAGATAGGCTGCTACGAGTCCCTTGTCAGAGAAACAACCAAATATAAACCTGGCTTGCCTGAGATGCTTGTGGGTCTTTAGACAATCTGAACCATCGCAGAAAAATTGTCACTTTGCAGATGATACAACAGTGGTGGGACTCATCTCGGGTGGGAGGGGGAGAGGGATGAGTCTTCCTACCGAGATCAGGTGGACCAGTTGCTTTTGTGGTGTGGAGACAATAACTTGGTCCTTAACACCAATAAGACCAAGGAGCTTATAATGGACTATAGAAGGAACAGTTCAGACATCCAGCCCTTGCTTCTCAATGGACACTGAGTGGAGCAAGCTTTACGTTTCTGGGTTTTACCATAAAAGAGGATCTGACCTGTGGGGCTCACTTTGCAGACTGGTCAAAAGGGCCCAGCAGGATTATATGACCTGAGACTTTTCAGGAAACAACAACTGAATGAAAGACTGTGGGGGAATCTACAGTGGTTGTAAGCGTTAAAAACAGTCATAAGTAACTTTTTTCAGTGCCGTTGTAACTTTGAACAATCACTAAATGAACTGTTGTAATTTGAGGACTCCCCTGTACAGCATACTTTCTATTTATAATTTTTCTTTCCTTTGATCCTAATAAAGGCTTCTTCCTTTAAAAAAAAAAATACTAGTTTTTATTTTCCCAAAGGTTTTTTTCCCCAAAAAGGCAACTGACCTTTCTTTGTTATCTTGAGGACATTTTGCTTCTCTTCCAAGAAGCTTCTTCAGTTCTGACTGAAGGATGGAGAATTTAAATCCTTTCATTCTTCACCATTTGGTCAGAACTGAAGAAGCTTCTTGAAAGAGAAACAAAACATCCTCAAGATAAAACAAAGAAAGTCCAGTTGCCTTTTGAAAAAAAAAAAAACAATATCTCTGGGACCTCCATAGTCATTTAGCTCTTATTTTGAATTCAATTTGGAATGAGGTAGATTGTACGGCAAGTCTATTACTTATCCAAACTTAAAATAACGTATAAACAATTTCTCATCTGCCCATATTTATGGGCAACGTGTTTAAATAACTCATTCAAAATGTTTTGTTTTATACTCCAAAGGTGCCTTTTTGCCCCACATAATGAAATATATATTAAATAGGTATTGTCTAATTCACAGACAAATATATGCTATCATGTCAACTGGAATGTGATATACTATGAAACATCTGGGAGTTTGGCTCATTACAGTAAAACACAGATGCAAAAGAAATGTGTATTTATTTATATGTGGTATAGGAAAAATAGTAGCAAAGTTAGTAATGATACAAATAAATGTCAAAACAAGAAAGCTATTTTCATTATCTCCTGGACAGAACAGAATTTGTATTATCTCTCAGTGTAGCACCTCTGATAGATTTCTAAATGATGTTATCAAAATCAGTGCAGTTGTACAATTGTACTGAGAAATGCAGGGGATTAAATGCAGAATTTCCTTTTAAACAAACCAAGATCCATACTTTATAACAGGGATGGATGCAGTAAACCTGCAACTCCTCATTGTTTCCCAAAAGTTTCACTCTCTTCCTGGTTTAAATTATATTGTTGAACCAAGAAATCCTTGGCTAAATAAAACCTTCACCATTTTTTTTTTTGTGGAAAGCTCTCCATACAATGTTCAGGCATCAGAAATTTTAAAATAGCAAACATACGCCATTTGGGGTCAAGGTCTAATAATTAAGAATATAGATGGAGGAAAAATACAAAGGAGTTAATCTTGCAAACCTGGAATCCATTTATCTATTTTTTAAAGTCACCTTTATTTCTTCAGCTCAAGAAACTGAGAACAGAGAACTTTTGAGTACCAGATCCAAACCTACGGCTCCATATCAAGAGAAGTTATATTTCAAACTATCGGCTAAGAAAGCAGCAGTACAATACCAAATTATTTGGAAGGGCTCAATTTACACTTTTGGCTTGGATTACTCTTTTGGTAAGATGGCATTATCTATACTCTGAGCTCAGGTATCTGTCGTATAGAAAACATTGTGAAGGAAGGGAATTTTTGCCTCTTTTTTTAAAAAAAGAGCAAAAAACTATTAAATAAATACTAAAAGCACACAGGCATGTACAGTTAGTATAACAATAATGCTTTCTTCCAAAAGGAAGTGTGATGTCAGGAGCAAAGAATCAGGTCCATACCTTAAATTCCAGTTAAGAAGATTTAATTCTCATGCCTATATACAAGAATCTAATCAACTAAATCTAGGCAGCATTAAATTGCCCCTAGTTAAGAGTTAACAAAATTCAAGAGAGGTTGGATTTAGATCATTGTGGGAATGTAACAATTTTAGGCTGGTTCTTCTTTTGATTCCACTCCCAGGTGACCACCATAAGTCTACCACAGATTGTTATGGATTTCATCATGGAAAGGTTCAGCCTTCTTGCCCAAGACTGTTTCACAAGATCTTTGCAGATAGGGAGTTTTAAAAAGGGTAAATTATAATCCATGTGTGTACCTCAGATTATAATCCATATAGACAGGTGGCTTTGAGGCTGCATATCAGCAAATCAGCTTGGAATCAATCCAGCGTTTAGCATTTCTGGATGATGTTGTCCATGAAAGTAAATGACTCTTAATAAAGATGGAGAAAATGGCCAAGTGAGATTAGAGGGTCACAGAAGAGTTTTCCAGAGCAATTGCCCATATCAAAATGTGCAGTTGGCTTGCATTTATCAAGGGGCATCTTGGATGGCAAAATAACCCACTATGCACCAATATTTAGGGCAAATCTCCACCCTCCTGACTTGATGAGAAACTAGGAACATTTGTTGTAATTAAAGATGAATTCCTAATATTTGTCACCTTTTTGTTTGTCTCGTTTGGGTTTGAAATATCCCATAATGGATATTTATTTGATAAATGATATAGGTTTCGTTCGTTTTTTGTATCAGTAAAAAAAAAAATACATGCAGATATGAATGTAAACAATGCTTGGTATGCTCCTCATAGATTAACCATGCCTTTTACTCCATAGTAAAGGGAAGCTTTTTTAAAAAAAGGAAACCCTCAATGGCGAGATTTGAAAAAGCACACTAACACTGTGGATAGCATTTTACCATTCAATCACTTGTCTGACTGATGTGAACAAAAGGAAGATTGAAGCATGGTTCAAGGGCTAACAATTGTGTTAAATGATCTGGAGAAATAGCCCTAAAAGTGTAGAGTTGTAATACGTGCAATGCCATCCTAATACAGTTTAATAACATTATGTTTGACACTATAGGTTTGCCTTTTGTAATCAAAGATCAGCATGTAATAATAACAATAATAACGTGCTTTGGGTTTCTGTTCCACAGCAGAACAGAAAAGAGATAAACTAACCTTGGATATAAAGAACGGATTTTTGAGATGGGAACAGATGACTTTCCTCCCTCAAATTTACTCAGAAAATACAATCTTCCTTCATAAATATAAAGAATAGCACTCTGTAATTTCATAACATAAGGCCTTGGGAAAAAGCGTAACAGACAAGTTATATCAGCATCACCAACACAAAATCTAAGCAGACAAATGAACAGTTAGTGGAAAGACAGATTGCTGATGAATGCTGAATGCTAGCAATGGATTTCATTGAGGAGAAACCACACCTGCTATCAGAAAGTTGCACATGTCCGTTAAGTTGCAGAGCGAAGTACATTTTTTACACCCGCTCTGTCTGTTGGGTTTTTATTTTATTTTATTTTTAGTTTCTGAAAAATCCCTAGGCATTAGAACATGTTCGAGCACACGGAAGAATACTTTTTCACATAGCTACACATTTTAATTTCTGGGCCACCTTTTTCCTCATGTTGATCTTCAAAGTAAGAGTTCCAAGTAGAATCGCACTGTTTCTCAACTTTGAAGATGTGTGGACTTCAATTTCCAGAATTCAACAATGACACTTCTGGGAACTGTAGTCCACAACATCTTCAGTTGCAAAGGTTGAGAAACACTGAGTTAGAGTGATGAATCCCAACTGAAGACCTGTAGCTGCTCACTTTGGGTTATCAATTAACATATTGTACTCTACTATAGTTTGTTCAAGCACAGATTCTCAGTCATCCAGGTTATAGTTGTCCCAAAGGTGCGTTTTCAGGAGGCAACTGGACTTTCTCATTTTTTTTTTCTTTTGAAGACATTTCACTCCTCATCCAAGAAGCTTCTTCAGCTCTGACAGGATAGTGGGGAATGGAAGGATTTATTCCAGCTATCTGCAAGGAATATAAATCCTTCCATTCCCCACTATCCTGTCATAGCTGAAGAAGCTTCTTGGATGAGAAATGTCTTTAAAAAAAAAAAAAACCAAGAAAGTCTAGTTGCCTCCTTTGGTTGCTTACCTTTGGTTCAAGTATGACAGTTGAATAAAACATCACTGGGTGGATTCACACAATACAGTAAAACTAAAGCTAGTATGAGGAGAAATAAAAAAAAAGTAAGAAGAGAAAACTGAGCTCTTCTATTGTGGATGTAGTCTGGATTCCCAGGAGAGAGGGACTGCATTCCAGAAGACCAAGAGACATCAAAGTTTAGATACTGACAGAAGAGAATAATTGTAGCTCAGGGTTGAACTGTAAAGTCCTTGGCACTCTCTGAGCTTGGATGTTTTCTCGCAGACGTTTTCTTTCATTACCCAACTAAGTAACAAGATCAGTGCTAGAAGGGAGTGGGAGGGAGTATTTAGATAGTTCTATTTGGAGAAGATTGCTCAAGATTGCTCCTCCTTAGAATTTACCAGGGTATATATTTAATGACGCAAGCACTTCCTTCAGTTTGCCAAGTTTACTGTCTATAAGTGAGGAACAATAATGGAAATTGCATATCTTTGTTGGTTTTGTCATCCTGATAGTTTCTCAACCATTTTAAGATGTGTGTGTCAGGTGCAAGAAAACAGGAGCCAGAATAAAGTTCAAAAGTATTATGAGGCTATTTCATGCTATCTATACACAAGAATCTGATCTACTAACAATCAAAGCAAATTGGCACTAGATAGCAGTCAGAAGAATTCAGGGGAGCTGGACTTAAGTCTCTTGTGGGAGCACAGTAACTCCAAACTGATGATGCGTTTGACCCCATCCTCTGGCTAATCCTCCTACTGTGTGGACTTCAACTCCCAGAATTACCCAGTCTGCACAGAGGGGTCATAAAGAGATTTCTACAATGCAACATTCAGTTAGGGAAACTATTTTTTTTTCCCCATACACTCTTTGGAATCATCTCCAATTTTGTAATTAGATATTTGCCCCTTCACGGCCCCCCTCCAAAGACTACTTAGATCCTTAAGGAGATGCTATGCTGTCTTGAGAAGGGACGATAGATGGAGTTGTGAGCCCCCATTGCTGTTCATTAAGCTAAAAGCACAAGACCAGAATTTTTCCCTACTACCACGTAATTTGCAGGATGCATTTTTAAATGATCTGTAACTGCAGAAGGCTCCATCAGTCAGATGATACAGCGAGATAATTCACCCTCCTGTCACATGATCTTCCATCAGTCTAAAGATGTGAATATATTGCCACAAGCTTTGGGAATAATGGGTGCACCTGTTTACAGTGTCACCTCTGTTTGCTAATTGTCTCCTTGAGCTACATTTTACTTCTAATACATTCATTTTTGACAGGCAGTGTCTATTTAGAAATCACATTACTTCAAGAGCAATTGTTCTTTTGTCTATCAAGTAAATGAAGTGTTGTTATACAGATTTCAGATTCTGATTAGTGAAGTATCAGTATGCCACAAAGGTCAATCAGTTATTTACCTGAAGTTGCACAAGTATGACAAGGGGGATGTTTTCTTCAAATTTTCCAGGTTGTGGTAAATGTCAGGGAACCCCAATAGCTTTATGCAATATAAGAATAAAATTGCAATACTAGTACAGGTAGTCTTCAAATTACAAAAGTTCATTTAGGGACCCGTCAAAGTTACAATGGCACTGAAAAACATTGACTTATGACCATTTTTCCCATTTATGACCACTGCAGCATCCATCACCATTGGTCACATGATCAAAATTCAGATATTTGGCAACTGACTTATATTTATGGTTTCGGTATCCCAGGGTTACGTGATCAACTTTTTGCAGCCTGACAAGCAAAGTCAACAACTGTGTTACTAATTTAACAATCACAGTAACTCACTTAACAACTGTGGCAAGAAAGGTTGTAAGGGTAAAATTCACATATCTTACTTAGCAACAGAAATGTTGGGCTGAATTGTGGTCATAAATCAAGGATTACCTGTAGTAGAATGGTATTATTAGGTAAATAATAATAATAATGTAAAGTAATAATGAGAGGCACCTACACCAAAAAACCTCTAAGTCATTTCCTTTTAAGAAACATCTTGCTGTATCAATCTAAAATAACCCACAGAAATCAAGCTCTACCAATTGTCATCCTGAAGTAATTGATTCACTCATAACAATAATCCTTAATGTGATTAAGTTCATTATTGGGTTATTTCCAAGAGTTTACCCATTTCGATTTAGCTTAATATGTAAACCAAGCCAACATGGTTTGTTCAACCAAGGATGGTTTTAAACCCGTTTTAGTGTTAGATATAAATGCAGCCATCTGTTTAAATGGAAAGAATTAATACAAAGAAGGTATGGTTCATGAGATGCAGAGTCCAACCTTTGCTCTAGAATACTTTAGCAATATGCTATCAGAATTTAAACCTGATCTAAGACGATAGCTCCCATTTAGCTGTTATCTAAGTTCATTTATACTGTGAATCAATAGAACTAACTTATGAAGCATTTAGGATGTACATTGGTGGGTTAACATGGCAGCGATCCCTTTCTTTGGGGTTCATTGATCTCTTGCCTTCCAATTTTTTTATCCTTAAACCTGAAGGCAAAATTAAAAATATGTTAGTATGTATATCAGGAACTCCTCTAAAATGTGCTAGTTTTTTTTTAAATAAAGCAACCAGCTAAAGTGAAGAGTAACTTAAAATAGCGAAAGCAAACATTCCATAATCATGATAGGAACAATAATAGGATCAACGTTTAGTTTTAGCAGCTTTCTAGAAGTAGCTTTGTTGATAACAACAGGGGAGATTTTCAAAGACACCAGCTAAAAGTTGGATGTCTTTGAAATCTCTCCTAGTTCCCTAATTTCTATTACATGTG
This sequence comes from Pseudonaja textilis, assembly GCF_049901715.1. NCBI lineage: Eukaryota > Metazoa > Chordata > Lepidosauria > Squamata > Elapidae > Pseudonaja > Pseudonaja textilis. The sequence goes on from NC_142000.1 coordinate 14,564,139, forward strand.
CTAATATGACCATAATAATGTTAGCTATAAAGCACAGTTGTGCCTCTCTATACTTTCCATCAACTTCACAGTGAATTTCTCTTATTTCCAGGCACAGCTATTGACATTCTAATCTAGGGTTTTTCCCTATTCATTCATGCATCCCATAATGTTTAATTCCTCCTTCACAAGTTAGCAGTTCTCAGATCTTTTCCAGCATAATGCTAAACCTGTCATACAATCACAGAACTAGCATTAAAAGTGAACAGGTTTCTCAGCAACTCCTATGTTGAAATTGCTATTCAGACACCAAACTCAGTTGGGTGATGACTTTAGGTCAGTTTCTCATGCAAAGTGGACATCACACAATCGTGATTGATTTAGCCCCGGATTCAGGCACACAGATGTTGGTTCCTGCAAACATCCACAAAGTAGAAGATGACTCTACTTGAGAGCAACTGGCTGTCTTTTATGCAATCAAATGGACAACAATAGATAAAGGGGGTTTCCTTACAGACTAATTAACCAGTCATGACTGTTCATGCATTTGTTTCCCACTGAAGAAAGGTTAATTATATGTGAATATGCATGTGTTTCTATAAAAGTGAATCTGCAATAAGAAGTTACAATTATGCTACTGAAACATGTACTTAGGATTTTTGTTATTTTTAATTACATTTACATCCCACCTTGCCTCCCAAAGCTCAAGTTTGAAAGATGTTCCTCTTCTTTAACCTTCATGGCTATAAACGCTTGACATAAGTTAGGCTGACCCAAAGTCACCCAACATTTGACCCACTGTCAAATGGTGACTTAAACCCAAGCCAGCACCTTAAGTAGACCCTTTGCTCCTCTAAAATAAAGTAATTGCTCTCCTTAAATGTTGGAATTACCAGACCTCAAAACAGCTATTTCTATTCTTACACTAAGGATAGTTTCATATGCTCATATTCTTTCAATGCATGTACCCACTAGAGTTATTAGTTGATCTGAGTATGGGAAAATGGAAGAATCTGGTCCTTAGGGCAGGCCTGTTAATAGCTAATAGGTCAATTTAGAATAGTTTTTCCATAAAATCCCTCACATTACCCATCTCACAATGGTGGCACATATAAGAGAAACTGGTTCTTTATCTTGTGGTGGACACCATCTCAGTGGTGAAATTCAAGGTTTTTTTTACTACCGGTTCTGTGGGAGTGGCTTGGTGGGTGTGGCAGGGGAAGGATTGTAAAATCTCCAGTCAGAGGTGGTATTTGCCGGTTCTCCAAACTACTCAGAATTTCCACTACTGGTTCTCCAGAACTGGTCAGAACCTGCTGAATATCACCTCTGTGACACCTGTGATTAGTTGCCAAAGAGAACATAAGAACATAAGTGGCTTCCTGCTGGAATGGACCCCTGGCCCACCTAGGCCAAGAGTCTGTTCTCAAAGTAGCCAACCAACTGCACAACAAAACCCACTAATCTCTCAACAGTCGTATCATGGATCCATCTGAACTCCACTGAACCCCACAGTGTGACGTATCAATACCAGAAACCCATAGGAGTCCACATGCACACATGTCCATTCGGATATTTGGAAGTAAATTATTCACATATCAGAAATGATATACAAAACTGAATGTATTATGCTTGGTTGATGTACCTACAGGGTGATCCCAGGTTAATTCTTCCAGAACTAATATGGGGAAACTGCAGTGTTTCATACCACATTTATATCAAATCTAGGAACAAGCTGTCACCAAACACAGCACCTCTGAAGGGGACGACAATGCTGTAATTTTATTGTTTGCCAAAAGAAGCCAATACAAAAAGCAATGCTTGCCTTAAGACACGTTTTAAATTGGCTCCCTGGAGCATTTTCCTACCTTGTTCACTAAACCACTGTGTATGTTTTCTCTGTATTTAGCATATGCTATGTAACCTGAGCAGGATTCATATTGTTCCTCTACTTGTTTTTCTAAAATATGTTCCCATCAGGACTATAATTATATGCAAAATATTAGACACCCAATCATTCATAAAGATGATTATTTTTTTTCTCTCTTTCTCTCTATTTTTTAGCAATCCTGAGGCACTTGTGCAAAGAGGCCATGGGAGAGATCAAATCCCTGCCTACTAGGTCAAATTAGGGATAAACTTCAGATCAATCTGTTTGTCCCAGAACTGAAGGGCGGAAAAAACCTCTTCCATAAAATGCTAGAGAGATGAAATCAAAGTTTTCTGCTCTTTTGGCAAACCTGTATGCAAGTGACACAGGTAAATCTACTCCATATAGCTCATCAGGAATCATTTTAAGTCTTTTAAATTCCAAAGAGATTCATTGCTAGACTGATTTGGGGCAATGGTAACAATTCTTCAGTTAGTCCAGAAAGGCTATAAGACACCAAATGCTTTACTTGCTTCCTAGCTAGTTGAGTACAGGTGATGCTTATTCAAGTAGCCCTTGATTTAGGAGGCGTTTCCAAACTTGGCAACGTTTAAGACTTGTGGACTTCAACTCCCAGAATTGCCCAGCCAGCATGACTAGCTGAGGAATTCTGGGAATTGAAGTCCACAAATCTTAAAGTTGCCAAGTTTGGAGGCCCCTGCCTTAGGAGAACAATTGAGCCCAAAATTTATGTTGCCCAAGCAAGACGCTTGTTAAGTGAGTTTTGCTCCTTTTGATGAGCTTTCTTGCCACAGTTATTGAGTGAATTACTGCAGTTGTTAAGTTAGGAACATGGGCGGTTAAGTGAATCCGTCTTCCCCATTGACTTTGCTTGTCAGAAGGTCACAAAAGGTGATTATATGGGACATTGCAACTGTCATGAACATGAGTCACTTGCCAAGCATCTGAATTTTGATCACGTGAGCATGGGGATACTACAAGCGTTGGAAGTATGAAAAGCAGTCATAAGCAGAGGTGGTATCCAGCAGGTTAGATCAGTTCTGAAGAACTGGTAACAGAAATTTTGAGTAGTTTGCAGAACCGGCAAATACCACCTCTGACTGGCCCCACCCCCATCTATTCTCTGCCTCCCAAGTCCCAGCTGATCAGCTGGGTCTTCTTTGGTTGCCCTGCACAGGAGATCGGAGCTGGAAAGCAGGTTAGTGGGGTGGGGAGGGAATGGGATTTTGCAGTATCCTTCTCCTGCCATGCCCACCAAGCCATGCCTACAGAACCGGTAGTAAAAAAATTTGAATCTCACCACTGGTCATAAGTGACTTTTTTCAATGCTGTTGTAACCTTGTACAGTCACTAAAGTCGAGAATTATCTGTAATACAGGCCAAAGGAGGCAGGCCAAATGGAGATTTACAACAATGGCAAGAGCAATCATCTTCATCAAAGAGATTCTTGTCTTTAGGATCTGATGTTAAGAAAGCAGAAGCCGATACCCAAATAAAACAAACTTTGGGTTAGTTAACATGACAGCACAGACTATGATGAGTATGGTTCCTGCAGGGTTGATGTTAACTCAGCAAACCACTTTGAAATGGTAACAATCACTCTGGTGTGTACCCAGCCAGATACTGATACCAGTGACCAGTTGACAAATTGAATTTGCACACAGATAGTCCTCAGTGTATGACCACAATTGGGATCAAAATTTCCATAGTTAAGTAAGGCAGTAGCCGAGTCATGACTGATTCTACAACCTTTTTTGCCTGGTTTTAAGCAAGTCACAGCAGTTGTTAAGTGAATTACACAGGCGTTAAGCAAATCTACCTCCTCCCATTTGATTGTGCTTGCCAAAAGCCACAGGGAGGATCACAAGTGGCAACCACATAATCCCAGATATGGAACCATTGCAAACACCTACTGGTTGCCAAGCACCCATATCGATCACATGTCTATGGGGATGCTGCAACAGTTGCAAGGGTGAGGACTGGTTGTAAGTCACCTTTTTCAGTGCCATTGTAACTTTGAACAGTCACTTAATGAACGGTTGTAAGTTGAGAACTACCTGTAGTTGTTTTTACTAAATAAACCACAGTTGAGTCCCCCGTTCCAATGCACAAACTCAAACCCAAATCAATCAATTTAAGACTTAGTGGGACGGGTAATTGTCATGCACGAAGAATCAAAACCACCCATTAAGCTGCAGTTAAGCTAATATGTTGCTCATGGCTATTCAAGAACCTAGCCAACTAATGGCCAGCACTAAATTGGTGCTAGATAAGAGTTTAAAAAAATTCAAGAGGGGGCTAGAGTTGAATCACTTGTGGGAATGTAAGGACTCTAGGCTGAGTCCTCTCTTGACTCTGCCTCTCCTTCTTCTACATTAAGCCTAGTTTGAATGTAACATATGAAGCCGGATGGTGCAAATAATCGAAGGTTCATCTTGCCTCCCAAAGGCACCTTGGGCTTAAATAAAATAATACATTTATTGTATTTTGATTTGGACCTATTGTCATTCTTCTGAGCTGCTAAATGCTTGGCATTTGTATAGGAAATCAAAACCTGAATTAAGGGAACACTCCCCTACCAGATAGGAAGCCATGGGAAATGCTGAAGTAGATTTCAGCGTAAGGACTAAACACAATAGTTTAGCATAAAGTGTTTTAATTTTGTATGCCATAAGCCTCAGAGAAAGGATAGCTTTTAGTCTAATTATAATCGATGAGTGGCAATATAAAAATCTTTCCTACCTATTTATTTACAAGATTTATTCACCGAGTATTTCTTCCGATTAGAAGCTCAAAGAGGCACACCACAATATAAATCCAAGAGGTATTAAGGTCTGTCTAAACTACAAGATATAAACTAAAAATAATTTTTAGAAATGAGTTGTCACTAAGGTCTTGACGGATGAGGCCAAAAGGCTTGTTGAAAAAGGGAAATCCAACTAAACACGGCAACCCTGATCATATTTTTAAAGAAAAATAACTGGCTTTTTTCACAAACATTCTTGAATCTGCCTCTTTAATTCTACCTATTTCCTCCTTGCTAGCCACATTCTTAATGTAGTGATAAAATAAGGAGAGAAGGAGATTAATATAAAATTGGATATTTGTGTCTAGAACCTTGGAATATTCATTCTGTTATGTTTTTTTCTAAGTAATCAGGAGCATATTGGTATTTTGAAATTATGTATCGCTAATAACACAAAAGTACTTAAGAGCAGAAATAGACAGTAATGGAAAATGCAGTCAACTGTTGACAACATATAGAATTTCAGAAAATAATTTACAGAGAACAGCAGAGCAGATGAGTCAAAATTTTCTCAAAAATATTCCTGGTCTCCAATAGTCCAATGTAATTCATTTTCTATCTCTGTTCATTAATCATTGTTAAAATTAGTGATCCATTTCCTCCACTCTGCCATCTGCACTCAGCTTCGTAACAAACATGACACCTTCCTGCATAATAAAACCTGACATCTACGAGGATGCCTTTCCAAATAGCTTTATGCATATTTGCACCTCTATAACCGATTCCGTTGTCAGACAAAAGTGGATTATCTAACTAGAGTTCTTTCTTTATCAAGGCACGATCGGTGGTTGGGTGTCTACATCTGACAAAGGGCGAGCGCACACACTCAGAAAGACGCGACCAAAAAAGGGGGGGGAGGGGAAATATCATGCCATCCTATCCATTCTAAAAAATAGAATTAGTAGGAAAGTATTTTAGAGCAGAACCAGAGGCATTGATCAGATGTAAGCACAGACCTGGCTCTAAGCTTTTAAGTATATTGACAGAAGAAAAGTCAGCTACATCACCTGCCTCTAAGGACAATTTGGAAATTTTACAGGGTAGATAGAGTGGAACAGTGGTACCGCATCATTTTTTTTGTCAATTTTTTTAATTGTTTTCCACCAGCACAAATCGTAATTATATTTTCAACAGCATTTGCATCAACATTCAGTATTAACTCACATTTCCATCATCTATTCGTACATACCCTTAATAGTTTTGTCTTTATTTACATTTCTTATTTATTATCTATCCTTATCTATTTTATCTATCTACCTATTGTGTATCACGTTCTTGACAATTCTTCTTATACAATAATCTTTATCAATTCTTACCTCTCTTTTCTAGCCACATGTACTATCTATGTCAAACTGAGTAATATTCCAATTCTTCTTTTTCCCTTATTTTTAGTGTGAGCATATCCATTTCTGTACAGTCTGCTATTTTTTGTAGAATTAGTTCTTCTGTTGGGACCTTAAACTCTTTCCACATTTGTACATCAGCTATTCTGACTGTTGTCAGTATGTGTAATATTATATAGTTTATCTTTTTTGGGTATTGTTTTTTAATTATCCCCAATAGGTAGAGTTCCAGTTTGAATTCCATTTGGTGTCCCGTGATTTCTTGTATCCAATCTCTGATTTTAGTCCAATAAGCCCTGGCCTTGGAGCACAGCCACCACATGTGATAAAAGGTACCATCCACTCGTTGACACTTCCAACATTTCGTGTAGTACCTCATCATTAATGGGTTCTGGGAGGTGCGATAAGTACCAAAAATGATGAGTATCAAATAATTTTTTCCTTAAGGACTAATGTAATGAGTTCGTCCACTTTTGATTATCATGATATAAAAAAGATGTTGAGACTCTAGAAGGAGTGCAGAGAAGAGCAACATAGATGATTAGGAAACTGAAGGCTAAAACATATGAAGAACAATTGTAGGAATTGAGTATGTCTAGTCTAATGAAAAGAAGGAATAGGGATGACATGATAGCAGTATTCCAGTACCTAAAGGGATGCCACAAGGAAGAGGGGGGTCAAGCTATTCTCCAAAGCACCTGAAGGCAGGACAAGAAGCAACCGGTGGAAACTAATCCAGGAGAGAAGCAACCTAGAACTAAGGAGGAATTTCCTTACAGGGAGAACAATTAACGAGTGGAACAGCTGGCCTCCAGAAGTTGTGAATGCTCCAAGACTCTTTTAAGAAGAGACTGGACAACCATTTGTCTGAAATGTATAGGGTTTCCTGCTTGAGCAGTGGTTGGACTAGAAGATCTCCAATGTTCCTTCCAACTGTTATTCCGTTAAGCAGTTGACCCCAACTAGTCTAGCTCATGGGTTGAGTACCAAACAAACAATGAGTCCCGGGACAAAACGTTCATGTCAGAATGCACTGAGTATCAAATTTGATGAGTTTCAAAGCAGCTGAGTACCAGGGTACCACTGTATAATTTTACATTTCCTTGGTGGCTTGCTTTATGTTCTTTGCCGGCATACTTTATATTTTTAGACATTCATTCTCATTCTTAGTCTCCAAAGCTTGGGCCAGAATTTCATGCTCATGCAGACATAGTAAGCATGTCCCCACTGATCTAATATGCATTTGTAGACTCCTTCCTGTTTCTCTGTGTGGGATGCACTCAGAAATTTTTATGTTTGCTCATTTAAGACTAACCGTTTCTGTCCATTTGGCACTTTGCACTGCTGTGCTCAAAATGGCTAGAAGTCTTAAATGCTTTTGAAAGAGGAAGGAGGGAAAGAAAAGGAAATTTACTTTTTTTAAAAAAAACAAGGGGCTCTACTGACTGACTGCTATCATTTTTCTATTAGATGCAGTCATATTGGAAATATCTAATGCCTGTGAAGGAAAAAAACAATCTACCCGTATTATCTTTCTGGAGATGTCAATGAAAGCTATTAATTTATTTTAATGCGTTATTGACATCTTCTTTGCTATAGATGGAAAAGTCAAGAAAGGGAAGCTTAATGCTATGGGCATAATCAGAAAAAGAAACAGAATCACTTAGGCAAGGAGAGGTAAGTTAACCCACAACCCACCTGCAGTAAGAAGCAGGGGCCATGAAACTTAAGGGTCTGAACAGTTGTTTAAAATAATGGGGAGCTGCATTATTCAGGTGCAAAGAGGTACAAAGAAGTCTCTTCTCTTGGACCAAATAACTACCTGAATGCAAGTGACATCTTTGGTACAAAAAGCATCGTTGTGTATCTTTCATATGATTAGAAGAGCTGTGGTGGCAAAGGGGCTAGAATGCAGCATTGCAGGGAACTCACTGTTCACTGCCAAGAGTTTGATCCTGACTGGTTCAAGGTTGACTCAGCCTTCCGACCTTCCGAGGTTGGTAAAATGAGGAGCCAGATTGATAGGGGCAATATGATGACTTTGTAAACCACTTAGAGAGGAGTATAAAGCACTACGGAGCAGTATATAAGTCTAAATGGTTTTGATGTTGCTATTAACTGCCATATTTAACCACAAAGAAGCCATAGAGTACAAGGCTGTATGTCTACATGTGATTTCTATGTTCTAATAATGTCTATGTGTATTTACCCATGTAACATGGCTGTAGTCTTGTTATTTATACTTCTATTTTCTTTTTTTAATCTCCCCTTTTATTGGTATGATGATGGTGGTGATGATTATCATTATTCTGTTGCTTTGAATGTTCACTGAGAGCTTCTGAACCTGAGACAAATTCCTTGTGGGTCTAGTCACACTTGGCCAAATAAAGTATTCATTTCAATTCAATTCAGCAATGCCCCCATGTGCCATCTGTAACACACATGCACACTACAAATCGGTATGGAATACATATGACAAACACGGACAGGTAGTCTTCAACATACAACCACAACTGGAATCAAAATTTCCATTGATCAGCAGGGTGGCTGTTAAGTGAGCTGCACCCGATTTTACAACTCTTTTTGCTATGGGAATCTCACTGCAGTTGTAAGAGAATCACACAGCCAGTATCCCCAGTTCCAACTTGGCTTGTCCAAAGCCAGCTACGAAGATTGCAAATGGTGATCACATGAACCCAGGATACTGCCACTATTGTAAGTACCCAAATTTTGATCATAAGAACTTGGTGGTGCTGGGATGGTTGTAAGTACAACTACCAGTTGTAAGTCCCTTTTTCCAATGCCACTGTAATTTCAAACAATCACTAAATGAATGGTTGTACCATGTATTCCAGTGGTGGTATTCAGCAGTTCTGGAGAACTAGTAGTGAAAATTTTGAGTAGTTCAAAGAACCGACAAATACAACCTCTGACTGGCCCCACCCCCATCTAGTCTTCGCCTCCTGAGTCCCAGCTGATCGGCTGGGTCTTCTTTGGTTGCCCTGCACAGGAGAACAGAGCTGGAAAGCAGGTTAATGGGTGGGGAGGGAATGGAGATTTTGCAGTATACCCTTCCCCTGCCACGCCCACCAAGCCACGCCTACAGAACCGGTAGTAAAAAAAATTGAATCCCACCAGTGATGTATTCCCTATGAATGCCAGGTGATGACACCTGCAGAGGATTAATTCTCCACCTTATGTATGGAGAACTGGACACAGGTATATGTCTACAGGTTATACACATAGCATATGCCAGTTTCAGAAAAGCTTTCTGTTACTGGCAACTCTGTTCCAAACCGATCTGCAGCATGAGTCGGCAATATGTACTCACTAAAAATATAACTTGTGAAGCCACCCTCACAGAAGCAATGACAGAGCTGAGATTTTAACCCTTATTTCTGTGTCCCACATGCTGAATCCTCTATCACTGTGGCTGTTACCATGGTGCTTTGTAGATTTTATGGGAGGGGGTTGAACTTGTGGGCTGGGTACTTTAACATTTGGTTCCTACTTTGCAGAATAATTTTAAAGTAGATAACCTTATGGATAATACACTGTGAGAGCAGAGAAACCTAGATCTAACCTCTAAGAAATAGTTTTGACTTGTAAGGCAAACATGATTAGGAGAGTTATACATTACACACCCCTTGAAATTTCTTATAGAAACAATGATATTTGCACATACCGAACTATAAACCAAAACAAAATATGTATTAAACACAACTGCCCTCTCTCCTGGTAACACATGAATAAACAGCCAGAAACACACACCCCAGTGTTTGAAAAACTCAACAGGTAATTTGAGCTTTTTCTAAAAAAAAATGTCCACAGCACCACTCTAAAGCTTAAACCAAGCCTATTTAAAATTATTTTAGACTTGTAAATGATTTTATATTGTGAAAGGCCAGCTTTCCTCCTGGTAACTACAAACACTGCAACAACCCTTTTCACTCATCACTGCAACGCTGAAAATATTGTTTTCAAATCTTTAGCTTGAAATGCTAATAACCGAGCCATGAGTTTTACCAATCGAAAGACGTTGCATTTAAAAAATGTATTTCTCTGTGGGGTTTTTTTAAAAAAAAAAGAAATCTTCATTATTATTTGCCAGACAGTTTATGGAAATGAAGTGTCTAGCCTATTTATTCATTTAACACTTCTTAAAGCTTGCAATAAATATTTTTGAGAGGAACTTGCAACGCTCTGTCCCCCCCACCCCCTGCAATCCCTCCAGTGAACAAAAAATAATGATCACAAATAGACATTGTTCTATAGCTGTCTTTTTTTTGCCTTCTGGTTTTCTTTTTTCTTCACATGTCTGCATACTGACACATTCAATTTCAGGTTATCAGCACATCTGAATTACGGAATAGTGATGGGGAGAGAGGGCATGTCTCTCTAGACTGATTAGCATCATTTAAGAAAGCATTCAGTTGCTTGGTTCATTGGCTGCAGGGATTCCTTGATGGGTGGCCTTTTAGCATTAGAAGTCAATATGGAGCAATCTCATTTGAATTAAATATGGACAAAAGAAAAGATTTGATTGTGATTATTCATAGCTAACCTTTTAATTTCACAAAGCACGTCTGTCCCCCCCCCCAAGCCACACACACACCCCAAAAAGGGTTCTAAAATGTATACATCCATACAAAAAATTTTATTGATTGATTGATGTTCTTAATCCTCTTTGGCTGTATTTGTATCTTTTCACCAAGCCTTGTAAAAATAAAGCCAACTTTTAAAAGAGTGTTTCTTTTGCAAGAAAGAGAAAGAAAGAAAGAAAGAAAGAAAGAAAGAAAGAAAGAAAGAAAGAAAGAAAGAAAGAAAGAAAGAAAGAAAGAAAGAAAGAAAGAAGGAAGGAAGGAAGGAAGGAAGGAAGGAAGGAAGGAAGGAAGGAAGGAAGGAAGGAAGGAAGGGAAGGAAGGAAGGAAGGATCTGTGTCAACGTTCTTGGAAAACCTTTCAACTTAGTCCTGGTTTATAATGAAAGCAAACAGGCTAATTTTAATCCATAAAATATATGTAAATCCACTCTGAAAAACATACTTGTATATATGAGATTTACACTTGCATCAGAATGGGTTGCCGATTAGACTAAAATATTTCATTAACACACATGATTTAGGGTTGGTTTTTTGCTAAATCCATGGCAAGATTCAGACACATCAGAATTGTGATCTGATGGTTGTTAAGTGAATTTTGCCCTATTTTACAACCTTTCTTGTGACAGTTGTTAAGTTAGTAATATGGTTATAAAAGGGCTCCCCCACTGACTTTGCAAAAAGAATGCAAAAGGGGATCATATAATCACGGGACACTGCAACAGTCATAAATGCATGCCAGTTGTCAAGCATCTGAATTTTGATCATGTGACCACGGGAATGCTGCAGTGGTCATAACTGTGAAAACTGGTCAGCAGACACTATTTTTTTTAGTGCTGTATAACATTGGACAGTCACTAAATGAATAGTTGCATGTCAAGGACTACCTGTAACTTATAGTAGAATCCATGGTCTTTCTTTGCATGAACAGAAGCAGCAAGCAAAGTCAGATTCCAGAATTCCAGAATCAGAATAAACCAAAGACTACCCCAAAACTAAGCATTGTTTTTTTTAAAAAAAAACATTATTTGTCCAACTGATTCTAAATAACTCAGGCTTTGACTGTTAGTCACTGTGATTATGTCTTTAATTTGACTATATCTGGACTTTAAGCCCTTTAAAAGCAACTCCCTCTTCAGTGGGGTAAACAATTTATTTCTGAGATTATTTTTTTTTGAGAAAAACTGGATATTTGAGGAAAAAAAATGAAATATATTTGTTTTTACTACCCTTTACAGATGGGTTGTTCTGGTATGATATCAAATGTATAATTAATGTGTGTATCGTAATTGAAAAGTACCATTTCTTCAAAACATATGTGATTATATGGACTGAATTTACTTTATTTTCAAGTGAAGCTATGTGCTGATGAAATCTAAACAATGCAGTATATCTGGCATCTCTATACTTTTTTCCTGTTTATCCAGAAAATATCAACACTGTAATAAAATTTAAAAGTTATGCATTCTGGACTTCATTCTTGTTTGTATTATACAAGATACTAAAATTGCAAGTTTCGAGGGAACTAAAAAAGAGTTGAGAGTGAGACAAAACTCAAAATGTAAATTTTACCTGTTGAAAATTTGACAAAATGAAGCTTAAAATTCCTGCTAATCATAGGATTCCCCCAGACAGGAGAGTACTGTATCTAGAAACGAGAAGCTCAGTCTAAAAACTAGTTGGAATTGAAACAGATAAAAGATTTCACAAGTATGTTCACAATTTTTCATCCTGCAGGGGAGAAAAAGTTGAAATAAGCTAAGGAGATGACCGGGAAAGTAAGTCTATTAGAAGCTGGAGGGAATGGAACAGATAGTTTGCAAATCAAGTTAGATTTAGGATGTTTGGGTTGCTAATGGATCCCCTATTTCCAGGTGGACCAAACACCTTCGCAAATTTCCTGAATAGGAAATGTTCCCAAAGATTGAGGTGGATCAGGATAGATCCATCTACCCTGCGCAGATTTTCCAAAGGGGGAAGAGGATTTGAAGACAAGATCTTCAACTTTTTGTTAGCCATGACAAAATGCCAGCTAAGTTTTATCTGCAGCCCTTGATTATCTCTAAAGGGAATTGGCCTATAGCTGCACACATAATTACATTTTGGAATAGACACCCTGCTACATGAGCAGAAGATTAGTTTTTGGAAAGAGATGGCTAATCTCAAAATCATGGAGCAATGTAGCTGTAAATAAAATTTAACACATAAACAACCTCTCTCCTGAAGTCTTGAAAAGAGGTAGAGGGGCACTGAGATCAATTTGTCTACCTCTTTATCTTAAAAGTTGCTTTTATTGTTATCCTAAAATAGGGGAAAGAGAAACCAGGGTTTCTCCCACTTGCAAAGAATACAAGTAAAGCTTGATGCAATTCTTATGTACTGTGATTATTTCATTTTGGGAATCCCCCATTGGCAGTCTCTGGTTTACTGAATGAAGTTCCATTTCTATTTTTTTATTTTTTTTTTTTTGCTTTCTTGCACTGTTGTTGTTGTTTTCATCTTTTTCAACTTAATTTCTTGCTTAGGTACAGGTAGTCTTCAACTCAGGACCACGAATGAGCCCAAAATTTCTGTTGCTAACAGAGATCGTTGTTAAGTGAGTTTTGAACTATTGTGTGACCTCTTTGGCCACACTTGTTAAGTGAATCACTGCAGTTGAGTTAGTAACACAGTGTTTAAATGAATCTGGCTTCCCCATGGACTTTTCTGCTCAGTAAGTCACAAAAGGTGATCGCGTATCTGCAGGATATGGCAATTGTCATAAAGATGCGTCGGTGGCCAACTGTCCAAATTTTGATCACGTGACAATGGGAATGCAATGGTCGTCAGTGTGGAAGCACTTTTTTCAGTGCCACTGTAACATTGGTCACTAAATGAACAGTTTGGGACTATTGTACTTCCAAACACAATATCTTTTTTTTCAGATCTTCACCATTTTATAATTCATTTTAAAAGAATAAAATAGAATATAACTTTATTACGGTTTTAGTCCAGCAATAGACATCACTATTTACAATATATAAAACAATAGTGCTGACGCATTATAATACATTAATAGTGGATTAAAAACATCCCTGTTAAGAAAATACATGTTCTCAAACAGTTAGGGTCACTCCCTGGTTTATATGAGTGGAGAGCCAGTAAGTATGTGTGTAAATATCATTTTCCAAAGATTGTTCTATCTCCAAAAATTGGCACAAATTGACAGCTATAATTCTGTAACCATTTTTTTTTTTCTTGTAGGCATTGCAGCAACACTTTACAAAAAAAATAAAAGCAAGAATTCTGAAAGGATTTCTTTGGGGTCAAAATTATTTCAGTAAATATGAGATGCTGGAAAAAAACCTGAATACTCAACATTCCTGCCCAAACAGGTGCTGATCCTATCATATACAGTATGGCAAAGCAGTGAATTATTGTTTTCTTACACGAGATACCAGTTCTGAGAGTGATATGATATGATAGCCTTACAAAAAGGCTGCACACAATCAAGTCCCTTGTTTCAGCTTTGAAAACGCAATGTGACATCTGCTAATCACATTACAGTTTCCCTATTGATGCTAAATCTCTCCATTTATTGTCCATGACCTCAGCTGCTACCTTTTTTAAATCTGCAAAATAAAATATATTCATCTACTTATTGTATATGCTATCAAGCCACAATCTTTAGAGCTTGGTTCTTCCGTACATATAAACAGAAGAGCAGTGCAGGTCAAGCCACATGGAATATCTGATTACATCACTCATAATACTTCCTGGTCATTTTACCTCTTTCTTTTTTTGAAGAAGGAAACATATAGCATGGTATTCTTTCTCCCCCCTACTAATATTTGTTTTTAAACTGTGAGGTATTCTATTTTATGAACCCAACAACTGTTCATCTATTGCGACAATGCTTTTAAATGACGTTATAATTATAAAGAATGAACGTATTTTCAATTATCTAATAGAATAGATGAATCCATTATGAAAATTAATGGCTAAAGATTTTTTTTTTCATGAGCTATTCACTGGCTAGCTAGTTTTCATTCAGTTTATGCTCTTGTGCGTCAAATATTTAATATTATTACTCGTTTGGATACTATTTCCATTTTTCTGCTATTTTGTTCTTTGTCCTTTGATCGCCAACTCAATCATTTTTATTTCTTATTTTAAATCTTACCAGATGCTTGGAGTATTTGTTTTTAGTTCAAAGATGTTGATCTTTTTGTAAGATGCTCTACATTATCGTATTGGTGAATTCAAAGCAGATATGTAACGGTCTAAAAGACTTGCTTTTACAGGTATTCACTTCCTTCCTCTGCGGCCTCGCTCAGTCAGTGTTGATAGGAGGGGAGAGATCCAGCCCTCACCCGCTGCTTTATGAGGTTCCACAGGACTCGGTTCTCTCTCCACTCCTGTTCAACATTTATATGAAGCCGCTGGGTGTGATCATCCGTCACCATGGACTGAGGTATCACCAATATGCTGATGATACTCAGCTGAACGTCTCGGCTCATGGTGAGTGTTGCTGTGTCTTCCCTATCGCAGTGCCTGGAGGCTGTTAGGAGCTGGGTGGAGACCAACAGGTTGAAACTAAACCTTTGCAAGACCGAGTGGTTCTGGGTTTGGGGTTCATTGGCTCAGGCAGAATCGCCACTTTTGGTCTTGAATGGGGTGGTACTACCCCAAACAGACCCTGTGAGTAATCTAGGGGTTTTCCTAGGCTTGATTATTGCAACGTGCTCTACATGGGGCTGTCCTTGAAGAGCATCCAGAAGCTCCAGTTGGTGCAAAATACAGCGGCGCGGATGGTTTTATGCAGACCCCGGTGTGCACATATGTCACCTCACCTGCAGGAGCTGCATTGGTCGCCGATTTACTTCCGGGTGCAATTCAAGGTGCTGGTTGTCACCTTTAAAGCTCTTCATGGCTTAGGACCAGCTGATCTGAGGGACCATCTCTTGCCGGTCACATCTACCCGACCGATTAGAGCCGGATGGCAGGGAATGTTGCAGGACATTCCTCTCCCAGGGATGGGCAGGAACGTCCCACCCCTGAGGGAGTTACATGTGGTGGGACCCAGAAGAAAGGCCTTCTCCATGGTGGCTTCCTCTCTCTGGAATATTATTCCCCCAGAAATTAGAATGGCTCCCACTGTAGCACTCTTTCGGAAGACACTGAAGACCTGGTTTTGCCAGCAGGCCTGGGGAACCCAGAGCAGGCTAGTACGAACTGCTATTGTCGGGGTGGGGGTGGGTGGGAGTTGGGGGTGATTTTTTTTCCAGATTTTGTTCTATTGTATTTTATTAATTTATTTGATTCTTTTTTGTTAGTTTTTATTGTTTTTTATATTTTTATTTTTTTGTTTTTAAATATGGTTTTACATTGTATAAGCTGCCTCGAGTCGCCATGGACGAATAGGCAGCAACATAAATTAGATAGATAGATAGATATTCCTTGACTTACTATCACAATTGAGCCCAACATTTCTGTTGCTAAGTGAAACAATTGTTAAGTTTGGCCCATTTTATGACTTTTTTTTTTTTTTTGCTACAGTTAAGTGAATCACTACAATTGTTTAGTAACATGGTTGTTAAGTGATTGTGGCTTCCCCATTGACTTTGCTTCTCAGGAAGTCACAAAAAGTGATCACATGACCAGGAATCTTACAATCATCATTACATTAATGCCAGTTGCCCAGCAACTGAATTTTGGTCACATGACCACGGGGTCAGTGTGAAAACTGTTCATAAGTCACTTTTTTCAATCCTGATATAACTTTGAAAGGTCACTAAATGAACTGTTGTAAGTCAAGGGCCACTTCTATTATGACATATTAAAGGATGCCTAAAATTGTTTCTGGTTCTTTTTAAATACCGAAGCAAATCAACTTGAGTCCACTGAAATGTCTTTCAGCTTGGCTTCTCCAGACAGGTTAAGATTAAAACTTTGGCTGGGACTTCTGGAATTCCCAGAATTCAATGATTCTGAAAGGAATCAAGTTTGAGAAAGTTGTCCTGTAAGAGAAATGTGAGATTTTTTTTTAAAGAAAAGTAAGAAATTTTCTGGATTCTGTATATATAGGATTGAAGCCTCTTTGAAGAATTTAACCAACTGAAAGAGGCACTTTTAAAAAAAAAAATCTACATCTTCATCGATAAGGGAATTTCTTTTCACATTTTTTTTAAAAAAATAATACAATGAAAAGATAAACAAAAGTCATTTTAAAATCTACTCCAAGTCTCCTTTTTGTCACTGCAAAATGAGCAAAGATGCCGATTTCATTTTTGTTTTTTCTTCTTTTTGCAAATTTGTCAAATCTTATTCTCAAACTTTTTTCTAAAACCAGCCTAAAATGCCTCTGAATTTTAGCATGTTTTTTCTCCAAACAAGGGCATTTTTGCTTGTAATTTTCCTTCAGATCCAACTCTTGCACATAATTTTCATAACATGATGCATTTTGTGTGTTAGTATTATCATTATGTCCATGTATAGGATGGTGTACATATGTACATATGAGGTAATCTATACTGAAATCCCTTCCATTACTCTGTTATTCTGAAAAATTCAGAACAAGTTAAATTTCAAGCATTAGCTAAGTTACTAGTTATAAAATAAAGTGAAATCTGCAAGACGGGTGACATTGAAATTGTTCCATGTCCCTAAAGAATGGGATGCAAATCTATTTCAAAATAAATAAAATGAAATGAACAACATAGGGTCCAATTATTTACAGTTTTATTATGCTAGGGTTCTATAAGGCTCTCTGCCATGAAGGCTATAGTCTTGATAAATTAAGTTCTAGCAACAGTTTTATTTCCTGGCTTAACTTTTACACCAGCTAGTGAATGAGCAAAAGGCAAATCTTACTTTCTCTGTATGGTACTGCTCATTTTTACAGTGTAAATAAGAAATGGCTTAAGTGGGTCAGCTGCTAGCCACATGGTAATCATAACTCTGTCCATTCAAGGTTTGCCGTTATTTCAGATTTATTTTCTTCTTGATCTTTCCTTTTTATCAGCGGAGCCGATTCTCTTGGCAAGCCACCGAAAAAAACTTATAGAAAGGGGAGAAAGTTGACAGCATAAAGGAGAGGGAAGTTTATGAAAGGAAAATATTCAGCTCTTATGACCTTGACCTTTTGCTGTCTTTTAACATTAAACATTTGCCCCACCTTCGAAAAAGATAAATGTGGCTTTTGATGACAGCCAATGTTATCTGAGGATTAAAATAGCCCTCTTGCAGCGCTCAACATTAAAGTCTTCCGCATTTGCAAAATTGCAAACAGATGCAACTCAAGTACCTGCAAATAATCTGCCAAGACCAATTTCAAAAGGGAGATTTCAAAATATGTGGAAGTCATTAGGACATGTATTATTTTTGCAATGAATAGGCGCCAGGAGTGTCTCAAGAAGCAGATGGGTGCCACTTTGTTTATAAAAGATCAACAGAATATTTGCCTGTAAATGAAGATATATACGCTATACGAAACAATTATCTTAAAATGGGGAATGTTTCAAAGCTAATTGTAATGGTCGTTTTAAGATCTGAATTCCTCATTTCTTACGCCATGCTAAAATATCATTTTGGGTTTCTGGCCTTGATTGATGCAATTATAAAAATGGCAGAAAATTAACGTGCAAAATCTCTTGGCTTTTACTGAAGGGAATATGGTCAGTTTATCACTTGTTTGCACTCGCATACGTGTGTCTGTCTCTCTGTATAATGCCGTGTGTGTGTGTGTGTGTGTGTAAACATACACAGCATCCATATATACATATATGTATGTGACTATGTGTAATGTAATTCAGTGTTTGCATGTACATATTCAAATACATATTAATATATACATACACATATGCATACAGATGTACATACTGTACATGTTCCTATTATTATTTTTTCTTGGAAAAGTACGTGGAGCTGTAGTGAACAATATAATGGCCGTTAAATGTCAAATGGAGATGTTCGCTTCTAAAGCAATATCAGTTCTTAACAACCCTATGTTTTTTTTTCTCCAAATTATTATTTATTTGTGTGCTTGTCAATTTATTTAGCCACACAATCTCACAAACAAGTGAAGGTAAGAAGGCTAGAACAATTAATAAGTGCCTAAAACAGTTATCATAATTTAAAAACGGAGCTTAAAAACTGTGGTGCATCTTTGCTATTATTTATCATCATCGTCGTTGTCGTCATTGTCATCAAACCCAACTGGTTAATGGAAGGTAAAAGAGAAATTAAAGAAAAGTCCTTTCAAGAAGCAAAGCCTTTCAAAAACCTTTTGATGCTATGAATGCTAGATGAGCTCAGAACTGTAGAATAAACATTAAACCCCTAAATACAACTTTGTACTCATGAACAGAGGACACAATTTAGTAGCTAGAGACCCCACACAATTTCCATACATTTCAAGCTAGCTTTGAAGCCAAGTGCAACATTCCCCAAAATTATATTAGATTCATGAAGTGGATTTTTTTTTTAACCTTCTGTAGTCTTGTTTTACCAGACCTGTTTATCTCTCCAGTTCAAATACAAAACAAAAGAAACCCCCATTGCCTTTTATTCCTAAAAAAATAAAAAATAAACAAATATCTAAATATATTTTAAAATATTTGACAATCAATTTTCTTCGTCCGGTTGCCTAGAGAGAAGAGCAGCAGTGTCAGACTTGCCTGCCATGTTCTACTACAGAGAAAACAAACACTGCCAATGCAATTAAAGAGAGAAATCCCAGTTCAGGGCAGCAAAAAGAGAGCAAAAAGTGATTATTTCCAAGCAGGCAGTGAAACTTATTCTTGGTCACAGTGTACATCTCCTCTGTAGCTCTTAAAAGTCATAAGATTGTGCCCTACATGATAAGGTCCTCTCCCTAAAATCTACCTGGATGTAGGCACAGGGGCACTAAAGGTGCACTTATGTACAGAAGCATCCAAATTGTATTACACTTATTGGTTGATGCATCGCCATTCCTGCAGAATCCAAATATTAGTTCTCTGTGCTCTGCTGGGTTTTTTTTTTTTTTTCTTTCTTTCAGGGAAACACAAACTCGAGCCTTGACATCCTGTGCAAAAATATTTTTCTTCTAGCAGTTAAAAACTTCCTGACTCCTTTGTTTCAAAAAGGGCCTGCCATTGTGGGTTACCCATCTGGAAGACAGGAAAGGGGGGTGGGAAAGGTTGAAGCAATCAAAAAGAAAATAAAAGCGATGGGAGGGGAAGAAAGCTTACAAAAAAAATGATAAAAGGGGGGGGGGAAGCATTTTTGTAAAAAGAAAAGAAAAAAAAAGCCAGCATGATGAAAGGAAGCCCCTCTTTCCTGAAATATTCCAAATTTAGACAAAAACCTTGCAGCGAGGAAAATTGTAATCATGAAAGCTATTTTTCAAGACTTCCTCCCTCTCTCTAGCATCACACTTTGCATATGTGTGTGGGCATGCAAACAAGGCTGTCCAACTTGTTATGCACCGTAATATGTATGGACAGATCTGTGAACCATTCTATCATTCCTGAAACTTGTTAGTGGCTGCAAAAAACAGAAATAATGAGAAAATATTTAATACACAGACCATCTTCTGTGGGAGAGAAAAGTAGGAATGGAAGACAAAGGCCTTTTTATGTTCTCCTGCCACGTATCAGCTTACAACATCCAATCTCCCTATGTTAAATGTGATCAGAGTTTGACCATGATGAATAATTCTTCAGCAAGAAAAGGATTCGGTAGGACAACATGGCAATCGCAGGCAGCCCGCTGCCATAAAAAGGACAATTGCTAATTGAGGTTTAGCACGTCAACTTACCTTACAGTCAATGAATGTTGGTGGAAAGAACATTCAGAATTGTACAATTGCTAAGCAAAAAAAAAAAACCCAAACAAACCACCGGGAATGGCAATTTGCAAAACTCTGGAACAGAAATGTAGATCCCAGTTTATTCCCATTAATATAAAATATGTTCCATGCCACCATGCAATGCAGTAATAAATGCATTTAAAAGATGCAGCAATGACTGGCATCTTAAGATCTTCCTCAACTAGAACAGATTGGGGTTTCTTGGTGACTTTAAGACTTCTGGAATCTCAGAATTCCCCAGTCAGCATGACAAGTCTGTTGATAACAAAACACAAAATGAAGGGCAACTTGATCATATAAGAAGTGTGTTGTCTTGCACAGGGTTAGTCTAGATTAGACTTGAATAAAGAGTAACAGCAGAGTCTATCTACTCTTTTGATCATTAAGACACTACTACCAGTTAGATTGTTGACTTGTTCTAGCTCAGGGACCTCCAAACTTGGCAACTTTAAGACTTGCAGACTTCAACTCCCAGAATTCCCCAACCAGCATGTATGGTTATCAATTTTCTTGGCTTGGCTTCAGTCTACCATAGACTTATCCGACATCAGTCTGCTTGATGTTTAGTCCATATTGAGTTTGTGGTTTTTTTGCATTAGCACTCAAAGAACTACCTATCTCACCTTTCTTGCCTATATGCTATATATATTCTCTATTCAGAAGGTTCTGTCCAACCATATTTTGAGCTCACTGAAGCTACTCTTATGCAAACAATTATTAGGCAAAGAATGTTTTCATATGTTATATTCATCCAAAATATGAATTGCGGTTCTTTTTAATGGGCTCCATGTCTCTTCTAAGTTGAAATTTCCTCACCTTTTAGGATCAGGAAAAGTAATGTAAATATTGGGAGGGGAAGTCACCTACATGGTAGCATTCACAGGGGAATGGAATATTGGTGATAATTTAGCTCCTTATTTTTAACAATCTGGAAAGATGGCCTGGTACTTGCCCAACGTTTTAGTGTTTTTAACCTTTTAGTTGTTTTACACTGTTATTGATGACATTGTAAGCCATTCGGAATCGCTTAATAGCAAGAAGGGCAGCACAAATATTTAATTAATAAATAAATTACACACTAGACAGAAAGCATGTTCAGACTCCAGGGCAAGTATACACTTGGCAAATCTTCTTTGTCCTCGGGTTTTTGATCAGTCAGGGGTGGGTTTTTTTTGACATTGGAAAGAAATGGACTTAGGGGATGACAAGGGAGCAAAAGTCTTTTTCTAGGGTTGGATTTCCACTTTCATAATCCTATGATCTGTGAAATACCTTCCAATAGGAACATGCAGTTGTAACCTTACTCTTTCAAATGGCAATATATTATTGCTCAAAGCTATGAGTGTTTTTTTTTTTTTAAAGGCTGTTAAGGAAGAGAAAGAGAAGGGAGCCATGTATTTCGTAGGCTTAACCCTTGTAATCCTTTTCAAAGTATTTCATGGGGAATTATATACCTGAGTTATTAAGTCCCAGACAGTGGGTTATAGATAACCAGTGCAGCACCGGCTTCCCAGATGCGTGTCAAGTTTTATTTGCAGCTGTTATAATAAAGTTGTAGTGGAAAGGTTATTTTCTCTTAGAATTGTTTTGTGCCATTTTCATAGTGAGTAATGACAATTGCCTAAATGAATAAAAGAATAAATTTCATTGTTACCACCTGCTCTTTTCTATCACGAGCAGAAAGGGGGGGGAGGGAAAAAAGTAAAAGAAAAGGAAAAAAACCTGTGTTTCTCTCTCTCTCTCTCTCTCTCTCTCTCTCTCTGTGTGTGTGTGTGTGTGTGTGTAGGAAAGAGCTATGTGCAACATTTGCAAATGATGCTATACTGTGCTAAATTGTGTGGGATGTTTTATAAAGTGAATTAATATCCACTAGGGACTGAGCTGAGATCATCAAACTCATTTCACAGAAGACAACAAATTGAATCTCTCCAGGGAATTGGTACATGAAAAAGCCAGTGTGCTATCAAGTGATCCAGCTTTCTCTTAGGTAGATTTCTTTAAGCAAAATATTAAATATACTTCCACCAATGCTCCTATTGTTTTGTTATTCACCACCTAATGAAATGCACTTCTACCTTCACCAGATGGTGGTACATATAATTTTCAGGCCTCTGATTCACAGCATCATGCAAACAAATTGTGTGGCAAATGTTGCTGGTCTAGAAATCTCCTGATTATTATTTATTATTAGTATTAGTATCAGTATTCTTATTACTATTATTACATTATTATTATTACATTATTATTAGTATTAGTATTATTGTTGTTGTTGTTATTGTTATTATTATTATTATTATTCCAACATCAAAAAATAACCCAACTCTTTTATCTTGCCGGAATACTGAAGTGACAAGGCTTTAGCTCTTAAAATGTGTCTTCCTTTAGGTCTGGGGTTGGGGCATTGGGTAGCAAGAATATGCTTAATTGATTCAGTTACAGTTTGATGGATTGTGGTGTGTGCCCGGTGGAGGGATGTATAGATAGGCATGCGTGGAGTAAGCCAAAGGAAAAAAAGAGGGGGGAAAAGGCAAGTACATAAATTGTACAATACAAAATGTATTCTTAATACATTTTTACAATAACACATGCTGTGTTCATACAGTGGAATAACATCATACATATGAATCCTAGGAATTTAGTACATCTGACAGTTTCTCTCAACCACCCATAACATTCTTTCCTGTCTCATTGTAGCTGGCAAACGAAAATTCTATAATTGAGTGGTACAGAACATGTGCCCTCCCTGCAAGCAGATGACAGATGGATTATAAAAACTTCAAAGCAGAGCATTTGGAGCACCAGGGGAGAGATAGTGGATATTTGAACTCAGTCTTTACCCAGGAGACAATGGCACTGTGACATGGTGCATATATCAAGGAATGGTGTAACTAGATAGACATAATCTTTCTTTTCAGGACGTATTTAACATTCTGTTGCGAACAAGTTTCAGCCTAGCTAAAGTGCAACTCATCTTAATACAAATCACTGTAGCCTGAAAGGCTGGCTACATGGCCCCTTTTTTCCTTCATTTTGGTTAAACTATTCCTACATAAAAGTTGTTTTTTTAAAGGACACGGACAGTCTTAATCCAGTCATTTGGAATGGCCTGATTTCATTTGATTCTCTCTCTGTCTCTTCCCCCCGCTGCCCCTTATTCATTTCAGTTCTGCCTATTTATACAAAGACGTCTTTAAAGCATTTGAAGTTTTTTTTTTTTCTTCTGCCTAATGGGTTCCGGCAATAACCCGGATGTTACAATGTTCAGCCACATGCTGTAAATCGTGCGTTAATCCCTGTGTACAAACACTGTTATGGATGCAGCATTTAAAAAGTAACACGAAAACCCAGAGAATTGAAGAAGCTTCTTGGATGAGAAGCGAAACGTCTTCAAGGGGAAAAACAAAGTCCAGTTGCCTTTGGAAAAAGCACCTTTGGGAGAACCATGACTTGGATGACTGAGAATCTCCATAGATGTGAAAACCCAAAGAGAGGGAAAGAGAGAGAGAAAGACAGAAGCAAACCCAATCTAATGAATACAGAAACCATAAATCAGAATGTCGCCTGTTCAAATTTTCCCTCTGCTATCAATTCAGTGGTCAATCAAGGCAAATCATTCTTTGTCCACCCTGTTCTCTATGACCATATAAAGTCTGAACTCTGAGTGTGGCCCAGCTGGGATTTCTAAAGGTGTTATCCATTGATATATTTTTTTTACTTAATTTGTCATTATATGATACATGATCAGTGATCATAATCACTGAATTAATTTTTTATTGCCTTTAAATATGTGCCCTCAAGCCACATTTATTTATTTACTGGATCCTGCTCCCACTTACCAGTATTTAAAATGCAATCCCAGCACACAATCCAAAGGCCTTTGACCTCCAGAAAGTTAATTAACCTGACCTAGAGGATGCAAATGCTTATAGGAATCTTGTAAATAATATACTGTAAC